>NC_059143.1:17850002-18010002 GCF_020740605.2 Lemur catta | reverse complement strand
AAACGAAATCATCCGGAGGGGGAGCAAAAAAAATCCCCCATCTGAGATCTGAGATCTACATCTGGGCTGAAGGAAAAAGTTTCTGTTGTGTGTTTTCGCAAAGAATAAATATGCAAAACCGTGCGGTGCTTCTTTTTTAATTTCTTTGGAAGAAGAAAAAAGTCATCTCGGAGAGGGGGCAGCAGTTTCTGCTCATTAAAAACGTGGCCCGGGGTCCCGGCCGCGCCAGAGGGAGGACACAACGGCCGCCGCCTCCTCCCCGCCCGCGCCCGGCTCGGGCTCCTCTCCGCGCGCAGCCCGTGTAAACAAACCCGGGCTGGCGGGCGCCGGAGCCAGACCCCGGCCCGGGCCCCCGCGTACCCCTCTTGGCCATTCCGAGAAAGTTGACCACTCCTGGCCCCTACTCCTCCCCGCCGCCCCTCTGAGTCTTTTGCTTTTCGTGAGGGGGGTCCGGGTCCCTGTAGTCCCCGTTGGAGACAGCAGTTTCCGGGGTGTGCGTGGGATTTTGGGGGCGCACTAGCTGGCTGCGGCGGGGGGGCGGGGGGCACTGAAGTTATTGATCTGGTGGCTGTGGTGGAATGTGGCGAGGAGAGTCACGTGGCGGCCTCCTCCTCCTCCTCCTCGGCGGCCTCCTCCTCCTCCTCCACCTTCCCCAGCCTCCTCCCGGGGAAATCGGGGGCGGGCGGCCGGGAGGTCCGGCTCTCCGAGGCCGAGAGCGGGCAGGGCGGGCGGCGGAGCGCGAGGACCGGAGGAGGTGCGGACAGGCAGGACACGGAATCGGGGCGAGGGCAAGGAGGCGACAACTGGAGGCGGCTGCGGCCCCCGCGACCCCGCAGGCGGAGGACAAAGGGCGGCTTCTGCGCCCGCCGGGGCCCGCAGGGTCCCGCCGAGGTCCGCGCGGCCCGGCCCCGCCCTCTGGTCCCCGGCGGCGCAGCATCCTCTTCCTCCCGGCGGCCGGGCCGCGGCGCGCCCCGTTGTCCCCGTTCCTGCTACCGGGCTCGCGACTCCGCCGCCGGCCCGGGGAAAGGGGGTGGGCAGAGCCCGGCGCCCCGCGCCTCCTGGCCCCTGGCCGATGTGTATTTATGAACTCGGTTAACGGAGCCCTCACCGCACACACAAAGCCCTTTCTTCTCCAGGGAAGGGACCGGGTGGGGGAGGGCCTCGCGCATTGGAACGTTTGCTTTTTTCCTGAAGCGCAGAAGTTTTAGTTTGAAAACGAGGTGAATCATTGACATGTGTCTCGACCCAGTTTTTGTAGTGACTTACTTTCACGTGGGCCACACATTTTTCTGGGAAAAGGTAGACCCAGGGCCCGAAACATCCAAGTGTCAGCAGTGAAGGAAAAAAAAAAAAAAAAACGCCACGGGCGTGCGCGGGTGTCAGGGTAACGGTGGACGACGCTCGCGACGGGGGCACTTGCCGGGGACCCTTTTGCTTCCTTAAAAGTAACGTTGAGCGAAGTACCAGGACAAACCTCTTCCTAGTTGCTTGGAAAGAAGAACTTTCCGAGTTGAATAGGGCAGCGCTTAGTGTCAGCCCAGCTTAGAGAGCTCCAAAAGGCTGCTGAAACCTCGTGCAGGAATTTGGGAGGCTTTTTGTTTTTTATTTTTTAAAAAGTTTGTTGAAGTTTGCACAATTGGTAGTTTTGTTCATTCTCAGTTTCTGACCATTTGGTTCACCTGCCTTTGAAATGAATTCACAGAGAAAGTTCTGTTGATTGTGAACGCATGCGTTCCCCGTGCTTCCTAAGATTTCTTCTCATGGACGTAGTATTTCATGGGCAGTTAAGAGAAGCCGTCAGTTGGCGGTATTCGCTGGGCAATCTCGGATAAGTGGAACTGCAAATTACCTGGGACCGGGACCTGTGCAGTTCTTAGGTTAACATAAGCAAAAGAAATGGCAAGGGAAGATGAGTAAAGAGGGCATTTTATTCTTTTGTTTTATTGTCATGTTGCAAAATTATCCAAATGTCTTCTCCACGAAGACACAGCATCTGTGTTTCAACTGCCAAAGTCTAAATAAAATATTTGCATTAAAAACAAAGATTTAGCTTTCATTTTCTGTGTGGGCGCGGAACACAGTGGTGTTCTCTCCTATCAGCTTCTTGGACGACTCCCAGAAGAGCGAGTGGCCTCAGGTGGGCTGGCTGGGTTTTGGGGGTGAGAAGCTGAAGACAGGAATAAAAACAGCACGGTCCTCACGAAGAGCAGGATTGTTTTTCTTCAGGGCATGCCTGGAAATATTCATATTTAGATGAATTATGCCAAATGCATAATTGTGATATTAGTAGCAGTTTTGTAGAAGTAGAATTGCATTCTGGGTGGCTCTTGTTAAATACCTAGCCTTTCCTTCAGTATTTTGATTTCCCTGTGTCTTCTTGGAAGGGTCTCTGTTTTTTCAAAACGTGTTTTAGGAGTGTTCCGAGTATGTGGATTGTGTCCATTATATTGTTCAGGAGGTCACACTTGAATCCTAGAAAAGCCAGGGAGGTCTTACTATGACAAATACTCTGGTATGACATTAGTAAAAATAAGCAATGAGCAACACTTTGCTGTCAGCAAGAATAGAAAGGCAATCCTGATTTCTTCATTTATGAAGAACTAGAATAGTAGTTTTGCAATTAAAACATAAAAATTCTGATTTTATTAGATGAGTGACAGTATTTCAAAACCATGTAGATTATAACCAACTTGAAGGAGCCATGAAAATGAAATAGGCCCTTTTAAATAAATCACCAAGTTCTGCATTCAATTTCCAACTTCTCACTCACATACATACTCTTTCTTTAATAAACAAGGTTGAAAAGATATGTCTGACGTGGCTGTCACTTCTGATATCATAATTTGAAACTTGCACCTCAGGAAAGTAGTTTACCTAAGGCAGGTAAAAACATTAAAACAAAATGACAGTTAAGTTTGAAGTTTTTATTTTCAACCAAATGCTTAAAAATACGGACTACCAGGAAATGTCTATGAAGAGTTGAATATAATTTGTGAATTCACATAAACTGAGAACTTTGAATAAATACTTAAACAAGTATGCAGGGGCTTTTGTCTGCAGCAAACTTCAGTGTAATTGTCCTAAGTACTCACCTCCTGAGAGTGGGTACCATATTTCTGATTGCAGTGCAGCCGGCCTTGCTTGGTCTGCTCACCTCGTCCAAAGTGCCTTAAAAATGTTAAACACCAAAAAGATTCACTTTTGTATTTGTCAAAGCTGGAAACATGCCTTTACCCCTCCTACTCTTAGAACCATAGGATCAAAATTCTATCAGCACACATGCAAAGTCGAGAAGCAGATTCTGCCCTTATGCTACTAATCTTCAAAATAACCCTTTCTTTTTAATGAAATGGAGAGTTAAATCCAGTATTTAGAGGCATGGATGGTCAGACTGTTAAACGAGTCACCCCTTCTGCCCTATTTGTATTATTTGGATATTTGTCTCAATGTCCTGAGAGTAGACATGGGGTTTGAGTAGATTACCTAACTGAAAATAGTTCTGCTGTCAGCTTATTTTTAGAGGCAGCAAATCAGTTGCATCAAATTGGTCAATTGTGACCTATTTCTGTTTTTCTTGCTGGCTTTTTCTTGTATTTCTTGTGGTGCTTCTCTGATAGAAGTTTCTTGGTCATTTTACCTGATAACAAGTTTTTTTTTTTTTAATTTACTCCAAAAAGCACTATAAGAAGGAAAAAGTGGTCTACTGCATTAAGGTGTGATATGTTCAGTAGGAGCCAAGTTATAAAGCTGGGAAGGAGAGAAGGGAGCACTTAGTCATTTAAATGGCCAAGTTAAACACAAGACACAATTAGGATATCTGGACCCTCAGGTGTTCATAAACCCATACCAGGGACCTCAAGAGGAATGGTGGGAACCCGAGAGAAAGAGGGCCCCAAAAGTACCTTGTTTAACTTGGCTGTCACAGTAGCTAACCCTTTGTAACTTGGCACATTTTGAAGTTATCACACTTGTGATTGACCTTTTCCCCATTTACCTTCTTTTGTACTTTTTATAAAGTTTTTACATTTTTTTGAGAAGTAATTTATTTAGAAATATAATGAAGTGGCAAAAATTCAGCTCACAATTTAAAGAAGAAATGTAAACTATAGAATTTGAATGAAAAGGCAATGGATTTTAAGTCCCAAACCTTTTGAAAGTCACAAAACCTATGTATTAGGCTGTATTCTCCAGTGCAAAAACTCTAAAAATTGTAGGTGTTAAGAAAGCTACCACAGGGAGCTTGTACTGGCCCTGAAATCTAATAGAAATGTTAAACTCTCCAGTCCTTATTTAAATACATTTTTTCTCATATTTTCAAAGTCAAAATATATATTCTTATAGGTAGACAGGTGAAGTATAACCAAAAAAAAAAAAGTTTCTCTTATACTTCAGTTGTTTTATTTCTTAAAAAAATAACCTCACCACTAGAGACTGAGTTTTGGTTTTGGAGATGATGCCATAGTAAAGAAAGAAAGCCCTAAATTTTGTGTGAAAAGGCAACAGCTTTAATTTAAGACAGTGTGGTATTTTGCTTTTAATTAAAAAGTTGCAATATGGTTTTTTCCTAAATTATTTTTAGATAGGCTGAACATGACTCCTTCTTTAATGAGGTTAAATTAGGTTAGATAGTAACCTAATGTAAGTTTTTTTTTTAAAAAATTAAAAGATATATATGTACACACACATACATACATGCACATGCTCACACACACTAGATAGATGTTCCCTTTCAGGATTGTACAGGCAAAATATTAATTGTGTGGCACACAGAAATGTATGCTTTTGCTTTTGGATTTGTATTCTAAAAAGCCTGATTATTGGAAACACTGCAGAAGCTCAAACAGTGTTTGACATTCATACCCCTTCAGACAGTTGCAGTTGTACTTCTAGTCATCTATCAAACCAGTGACTGTTTCTTCCCTCCACCACCTCTAAATTATACTGACTAGATGCTGAAGTCATTAAATTGATTATAGTCCAATCAGTAGACAATCCGACATAAACAAAAACAGCAATTACAGTTGGCAAGAATCCCATGAGTGCTAGTCAAAGTTCCAGAACTGATGGTCCACTGAGTCTTTTCCAAAACGCCGGTTTCACGATTTCAGCACTTCTGGCAGCATCTTCTTAAAGGGAGGGCACAAAAATTCATAAGATTCCACTTGGCCTTAAAAACAAAAACATCTGCTTGATGCATGAGTGGATTGTTGGCTTTTATTCATCCAGCCAAAAACGGGCAAAAAATAGGATATTGAACATAAAAGCGTACATGTAAAAATGAAATTACAAAGGGATTTGAGATTAGCAGCTTTTTATAAAGCAAGCTGTTAATAATTTTTCTTTTTTGTTTTGCCAGAGTATTCCCATATCCCTTAGAATTCATTGTAGTTATTCTTATTGACAGCAGTGACGTCTAGCAGTGATGACAGAATTTTTCAACTTTTTGCTTCCAGTAATTATTCTTAGTTCTTTTTACTTGCTTATTTGGGATAGCACAAGTCTTGTAGCATATTTGTAGGAGATTTCTTTTCATCTTATAGAAAGATTTGTACCTGTCTCCCTTTATTTTTAAAGGAAGTCTGTTTGTGAGGGTTGGTTAGTCTGATAAATTCTAGTAAAATACTTGTTGACAGAAGTTGAAACGTACTATTAAGTATACTTGCTTGAGTTTGCTTTTTGATATAAAAGCATGCAATAAAAAGAAAGAGATTTTGATAGTAGAAAAGAGCAAGTCTACCAAGATCAATTAAGAATTTTATGAAAGGTCTGTTTTTCCTATTATAGTGCTTTATTAATTCATCTGACAGAATTCACATTGCTGGTTTAATGTCATTAATTCTGCTGCCATAGAATACATTCTTCATGGCTGGACTTAATGGATACCATGTTCAGGTTTTTAGTTATTTTTAAGAGAGAAAATGATTTTAAGACATGCAACATTTGTATCACATTTTTAGCAGCCTTATGGATTGTTAAAAATGTAAATGTCCTTTAGTGATATGTTAAAGAATGCTTTTGAATTAAATGAGATTTTGATACAAAGGCTGATATTCTAAATCAAACCTCTAGCTAAGTATTTTCCCAGATGTATTTAATTTTTTTCTCCATTGACTCCTGCGGTGCTGTCAAAGGTTAAAGTTAGTTGGTGAGGGGAGGGGGGATGTATTCAACCTTTTAATCCCATTTCAATTAAATCTGAAATATGTTCCTGTTTTTTGTGTGGAGATTACATGGTGCACTGGCTGTGATTGCATATACCTTGTTTGTTGTGATGAAAGTGTACTTGTCTCATTTAAAATATGTTCTGCAACAGTGTTATTACAAAGCAATTAAAACTTAAACATTAAAGTTAACATTAGTAAATTTAAATAGCTCTGTTATAGTATTAATCAAATAGTGTAAGGAAAGCTTTTAAATGGTTTAAATAATTATGCAACTCTTGGCATAAAAGCCTGACACAAGATAAATCTTTGAAAACTAAGTAGAATCATGGCTTTTTTTTAAAAAAAAAAAAAACTTTAATTTTAGGCACCTTGGGCTTTTAGCATGCATCACATTCCACCTCTAGTATGAGTAATTATGCCAGTTTAGTAATTATTAGAGATGAAAGAAATTCAGTAAGATGAATTCTTTAAAACTTCAGTAGCTTCAGTTTTAGCAGGGATAATGATCAGGCAGCATTTATCCAGCTGCCTGGGGACCCTGCCACAGCTATGAGCACTGGGTTGGTCTTGGGGGTATCATTATTATGGCAGCAACACTACGGTTAGCGTTTCTTCTCTAGATGTCTGATTGCAGAGGTCTGTAATTTGGTTATTAAAAATAGTCTAGATTAAATACGACTCTCTATAAACTCCCCTTTCTTAGAAGATAAATGTATACGTTTCAAAATTATTGTTTCAGACACTTTACATTTTGATTTCATGGGATTACCAAATGCTTTGAAAAATACTGAAAAGAAAAAAATGTATGTAAGTCTGTCATTTGCATGTGTATATGTGTTGGGCATGTGTTCATTTTAAGTCTTATTTTCAAATGAAGATGATTTGGTTTGGAAAGCATACACTATTCATGCATGAGCGTAGTTCTCCCAAACTGAATATGGTCAACTGATTGACATTCAGAATATGCATTTTCGTAATAATGCAGTTTGTTGGAATTTCATTTTGGTATTTTGGTTACAATAACTTTTTGCATATGTGAAACCCAAAGATTTCAGCCCCTCAGTTATCACAACACAGTATGATATATACACACACGTAGTGGGCACACACAAACATACTCTAATGTTCTGTAGGAAATACATTTTGTTTAGCAAGTCCATATAAGTGTTAATCACATTTTAAGGGGAAAATTGGATTTTTTCCCAGTAAAAATTGGTATCATTATAAGGAATATAATTTCCTTTTAGAAATTAAAATCACTGTACCATTAAGTGTCATTATTTCACTATTTTTATTACCTTCCCTTTTCTTTCTTCTGATTGGCTTTTTTCAAAGTTTCTTATCCCGTTGGTGTACCATGAGGGATATATCAAGATAGAAACTTATTTACTTGACAGGGACAAAATCCTTATTGAGTACAGACAGTTCCATATGTTCATACATAATACATTTGTGAAAACCTGTAGTGGGGTGAAGAGTCCATTCAGTGAATTATAAATTGCTGTATTATAGGGGTTTCTGTGACCAGGAATCTAAAATATATTTCCGTGCTTTAAACTATATATTGACTTTTAGAAACAATTTCCAGCATTTCATACATGTTATTTAATATTATTCTTTTCCTTCACAATAGAGCCAGATCAGGTCCAGTAAATGCCTAAATAAGACTAAATATTAATTGCTTTCAGTATTCCTAATTGGCCTGTCTCAATTGCTTTAAGTTTATTAGACATACGCATTTTATCACTAGTATCGGCAAGTTTTGTCTTTCACTTATTTTTACACATTAAAAAAGGCAAAAGGCAATAAAGTTTTCACAAATATCGCTCTACCAACTACTAATGAAGCCAAAATAGAACTCTTGGGTGGCAGGCAGTGCCACATGAGTTAGTGTGAATGATGTATCCATCAGCTGATATATGGAGCCTGAAGTTGCTGTGTGTAGGGGGGGTTTGGGCGGTCAGTGAACAACATGCAAAGTTAGATGACGCTTTGCAGAAAGCAGCCAAGGGTTAAGAAGAACTGTGGGCCGGGCGCGGTGGCTCACGTCTGTGATCCTAGCACTCTGGGAGGCCCAGGCGGAAGGATCGCTCGAGGTCAGGAGTTCGAGACCAGCCTGAGCAAGAGGGAGACCCCGTCTCTACTGAAAATAGAAAGAAATGATCTGGACAGCTAAAAATATATATAGAAAAAAGTTAGCCGGTCATGGTGGCGCATGCCTGTAGTCCCAGCTACTCAGGAGGCTGAGGCAGGAGGATCGCTTGAACCCAGGAGTTTGGGGTTGCTGTGAGCTAGGCTGACGCCACGGCACTCTAGCCTGGACAACAGAGTAAGACTCTGTCTCAAAAAAAAAAAAAAAGAAGAACTGTGGACTCAAGGGAATGCATATTAATTCCTAGAAAGAGTTGAGAGTAAAAACAAACAATTAACTGTGGCCTTAAGTATTGTGACTTGGATATTAGTGCTTGTAGGGAGATAGTTGCAGAGTAGAACGAGCATGGGGGTGAACTCTGATTTGTTGTGTGCACTTTTGGCAAGCCACCTACCCTCTGTTCTCTAGGATTCAGATTTCCTCTCTGTAAAATGAAGAGGCTTATTTTACCATTTAACAAGTTTTGTTTTTGTTTTTTGGTGCCTATTTTGTCCCAGGCACTGTGCTAAGTTCTGAGAATTCAGTTGTGAACCAAACAGATATATAAGCTTTGCTCTTACGGAGCTTGTAGTCAAGAAAACTGGATGAGATTTTAAATACCTTCCATTGCTTTTTGATTTTTGGAAGAAAGCTTTTAAATGGGGAGAAGGAGATAGATACATGTATATGGTATGTTAAATTTTTTCCTGCAAGTTAGGTCAATTTAAGCAGTTATATAAAATGAGTTTCAAAAACATTTTTTTGGCCCCAAAAGTTTGATGAGCTATACTTTTTAAGAATGGCAAGCTTTGTTAGATTTCCCTTGAACTGAAACCACTAAATACAATATGTAGAATATTTGTTTTCAACCCTTTTGCACCTAGATCATTGATTTTGCAATATCTTTTTTTTTTTTTTTTTGAGACAGAGTCTCGCTCTGTTGCCCGGGCTAGAGTGAGTGCCGTGGCATCAGCCTGGCTCACAGCAACCTCAGACTCCTGGGCTTAAGCGATCCTACTGCCTCAGCCTCCCGAGTAGCTGGGACTACAGGCATGAGCCACCATGCCCGGCTAATGTTTTGTATATATATTTTTAGTTGGCCAGATAATTTCTTTCTATCTTTAGTAGAGACGGGGTCTCACTCTTGCTCAGGCTGGTCTCGAACTCCTGACCTTGAGCGATCCACCCGCCTCGGCCTCCCAGAGCTAGGATTACAGGCGTGAGCCACCGCGCCCGGCCTTGATTTTGCAATATCTTTTACCCCTCCTAAAAGTTCTGTATAACATTTTTGAAACTTAATTGTGTGATAGTAAATCTAATTAATTTTTTTTAAAGTTTTCTAAGAATTTATGGCATCCTTGAAGATAATTTGGAGGCTGTTGGAGAATGTGTACGATGTTGATACCAAAAAAACCCCAGCAAAACTAAAGTTAGGAATTGCTGGTATTCAAAATTAAGGTGAAACAAGTCACAGGGAATCTATTCCATTAAATATGCCATATGGAATGGAATCTATTCCATTAAATATCCCATAGAACACTAGGGAATGCAGCAAGTTGGTATTGAAAAGTCCATAGTGTGTAGGTTTGATTATTTTTCCCCTGAGAGATAGGTGAATGCTTTGAAATAAACTTCTACTGAATCATGGACCTTAAGTGAGACAATTTAGGGATAATGATGTTGGGTGTCTTGATGGTCTTCATGTTCGAAGATGTGAGTGCTGGAATGAATGTTGATGGTGGAGTGTAACTGACCGCAGAAAAAGATGATCAACATGAAATCCCTTTTGCCTCCTCCAACATCACATAGGTCATTTACATAACTATTGCATCATTATACCAAATTTTTAATCTTCAAAATAAAACCATTACAAGATAATAACACCATTTTATAGCTCCTGTTAAATGTAACTGTTTTTTATACTTGCTGATTTGCATATTTAAAACCCACTATGAGTGTGATGGGCTGGCAGACCTCGGGGGCGGCTTCCTAGCCCTGTCTTTGTCCCTGTGTCCCCAGGCTGGGAGAGTGCTTGCCAGGTGCCTGCCTTTTGGTAAGTGCTCAATAAACTTCCTGGAGTCAATATCACTTCATTTCTTGCTAGTTGAGTGAAGGTGTCGATGACTTCTGAATTCCTTTCTAGCTCCGACATCCTAGAATTCTTATCCTGAGAAATTGTGATTTTTGCAAGTTGATCAATAATTCATATTAATAGGGCAAACATACTTTTAAATTGCAAACTTGACTGAGTTGTAGCTGATGGAACAAAATTGAAGACTGGACAAAATTTCCAAACATAGGTTGGACAGTCTTACTTTCCACTGTGATTGCTTGTCAAGCCCCCCCGCCCCCATTTAGGGAGCAAATATGGAAAGACACATGTATTACGCACTGAACCATTCTCAGGACCTTTATAAGGAATCTAGTTCTGTTCACACCTTGGAATTTCCACAGAGCAGTTTTTAGCATCTAAATGAGCACCCTGGACCAGTGACTGACTCACCTCATGTGTCATGTCCCTGGGCACAGCCCTAACAGCAGCACTTGCTTTGGACTAGAGATCGTGTATATGTGTGAGTGTGTGATCACCTCTGTATTTACCTAGGCCTCAGGTGCATTTCTGCAGGGGAATGAGTATGAACCTGAAGCAGTACAAATGTTTGAGCCAAGGTCAAATTGTGCTGCTTTAAAGACAGCATTTTAATTTAGTTTGACTTAAGATTGACTGGTCCTCTTCAATTCCTGTTCATCCGTCTGTCCAAATGCTGGTACCATTTTCATACAGCAGCATGTCTTAAACCTTTGGTGATGTTCGCAGCTTCACTGTGAACCTCCTCTAGGCTTAGGTTGTGGGTGTTCTCAAGTTGGTTTGCATATTGTTTTCATCTCACATCTTCTGGGACGTTTTTTTCTGACCCTCCCGAGTTACAATGACCCATCTCTATGTTATCCCCTCTATATCCCATATGTCACAGAAACTGTGGCACTTGTTGGTTTCCTGGTTTGTCTGTGAGCCTTTTGAGAGCAAAGGTCAGGACCTCTGTCTCTGAATCCCCATAGCCTAAAATGTGGGTGGCAAACACACAAACAAATGCATTAATTCAACCATTTGTTTAAACAAATATTTACTTCATATGCACCATTTACCAGTCTAAGAGTGCCAGGAGTTGGGAATGATATGAAGGAGACATATATGGTCTATGTCCTGGTAGAGTTATGGTCAGGCAGTGCAAACACATTAAATAAACAAGATGCTGGAAGTTACCAGTCCTGTGAAGGGATAGTACTAGTTGTTAATGAGACCATTTAACAGATATCAGTGAGGTCAGGGAAGGATTCTAGAGGAAGCACTTTCAGGCCAAGCCTGAATTTTCATATGTTTTCAAAGGGAAAACATTGAACATGGTCATGCATTCTATAGGAATTTTTATTGAGCACTAATGTGTCAGGTGCTAGGGAGACAGTAAGGAACAAGTCTGACCCAATTGCTCACAGGTTTCGTGGAGCTATACAGACTTATTTAGATGATTCTTTGTGTTTTTCATAATGTGTACCCCAGATTGTACTTAGTTTTACAATAGTGTATTTTCAGTTTGCACAAGTGGTATCCCTTTCATGTCGTTTGCGCACGGCTAACTTGTGTATAAGTTCTGGCCATATTTCATGGGTGGGCTTAGTGTTCCCATTCTAAGTAAGCTACCTACAACTATGTCCATTGAGTTCTTCACTCTTTCAAATATCTGAGTTTAGTTCTTATAATGCTGTCTAATACTGGATAACTCACTCATTTTGGAATCATAAGACAATTTAACAACTATCCTCTCTATCTTTACTGCATAAATGTGTAGGAAAATATATACCAGTCATGTAACATATTTCTGCTTATGATCTTTGTGAATTCTTAGAACACTTTCCACATCAAGGGGCTTAGTAAAAACTAAAATATGATAGTGCATCAACAATCCAAATGTATATTCTGCAATTAAAAACTTATGTGGAAAAACTGTGAAAGATGATAAAAACAGTAATATATCTCCCAGCACTTTGTTTCACTTTTCAACTCACATTTTCTATACATTTTCTATTATATCTATTCTTGATATTGTTACTCACAAAGCTCCCCCCCCACCCCCAAAGTTTCTGAGACGATGTTTGAATCCAACCCTTCATTATCCAAGCCAGGTCAAAGTAAGATGCATCAATACTTTGGACAGGCTAAAATATGTTGTCCCTTCCAGCTGTTCTTTAAATATCTGTTGCACAGTTATTTAGAGAGGATGAGTATAGCTGGTAGAAATGCACTCAGGCAGCTAACTGGACCGATCTGAGATGGTAATGTATATAGTGGCCATTTCCTGCCCCGCAAAAGTGGGAGCTCTATATATTGTCCTTCTCCGGAAATATATTTCCTAGCAGTCCTTCCACATTAGCACTTAGGACCTCTTGCCTTTACTCTGACAATGCTACACTATCCATGTATGATGGCTGTCATTTGGCCCTTCCCCCGACTGGTGACCATCAGGATATTTCTCTTTAGTTATTTATCTGTTTGTTTATATTACTACTTACAAATGTTGCAGTGAACATACATGCATTCTTGCTGACAGGTATGATCATATATATGGGGTAAATTCCTAAAAATGGAATTGCTGGTTAAAGGGAATGTGCATTTAGAATATTAATAGATACTGCCAGCATGCCCTCGGCAGAGGTAAGACGAGTTCACACTGCTGTTAGCAGCAGGATTAGAGAGTGCCTGTATTTAAATACTTCATCTTACTAATTCAACTTGTGAAAAAAACAAACAAGCTGGTATTTCATTGACATTTTAATTAGCATTGCTGTAATTACGAGGTAGATTGAGCATCTTTTCAAATGTTTGGAAACCATTCGTATTTATTTTTCTGTGAATTGCCTTTTTATTTCCTTGGCTTTTTTATCTTTTGGTTTGAAAGAGTAGCTCATATTATTAAGAAAATTAGTCCTTTGTCTGATTTATGTGTTGCAAATATTTTCCCCAGTTTGTCATTTGACTTTATAAGTGGTGATTGCTTTTTTCTTTGGCCATACAGAAGTTTAAAAATTTTATTTTCAGTATTGTCAGTGATTTTCCTTGTAACTAATGGATTTTTGTGTCTGACATAGAAAGGTTTTTTCTTAATGTTTCTTTTAGTTCTGTATCCTTCATTAGACTGGCTGCAGTCGCCTCCCCACGGCCACCCCTGTGTCTCCAGCCCCTCAGCATGTTTCTGGAAATACAGTAGGTGCTTAGCAAACATTGAGTAAATGGGGAACATGTGGTGTGGTGGTTGAGGGCATGGATGTTAGTTAAACCAGACTCCCGGGGTTAAAATTCTAATCTGGTTGACCTTGGGCAAGTTATTAAATCACTGTAGAAAACTACAGTTTCTCTATCTGTAAATGAGGGTAATAATAGTACCGAATTCATAGGGTTGTTGTGAGAATTAGGAGTTAATTAGTGCAAGCTCTTAGAATAGTATCTGGGAGCTATGAAGCGCCCAGTAAACGTTTCTTATTCTTACTCTCAAGGTTTTCTTGCTTTTGTGCACCCCATGGTATGCAACTCTTTTCTATTCTAGAAAGTTCCTTTTTACTGTGGTTGAAGAGTGGGAATTTCTGGGTAGCGTGTGGTCGCACTCAGCGCTTTCTGAGGAGGCCTGCCTTGTGGAGCGAGGGGTGGGTGTTCACAAAAGTCTTTGCTGGGTTTAGTCCACCATGACAGGCTCTTTCATGCTGGCCAAGACAACGATCCAGGCCAAACTCCAACTCCCCTTTGCCAATGTAGAGAGAATTCCGAAAGAAAAATTCCTGCAGAAATTCCAATTAAATGGTAATGGAAGCATAAAGTGAAGCCAATTAATTTTAGCACCTCTGCCATCTTTGTTGGGTAAGTCAGGTTGGTGTCTTTCAGGTTCTTTGCAAAAGGGCCCGTGCTAATTTGCAAAGGTAATCTAATTGTTCTTGGGAGAGGAACTAGAGACAAATAATTCACATATCATTATGAAGGTTTAATCATAGTAGATTTATTAATAATCCTTAAATTAAAAAGGTAAATCTGGGCTTGGGTTTACAAAGGAATTAGCCAAACGAGAGGATGATTTTCTACATCGCTTCAGTCATCAGTAAATTTGTCTAGAAGCATTTTCTTGTAGGCTTCAGAGAGGGATTGCGTGTTGTCTAGAAGCACATGTGGGCACAGAGTATGAAAGTTGAAGGAGGATACAGGGACGTGTCTGCTGACTGAACCACCAGTCTGCATCTGGCTATGTCTAGCTACTGCTTTAATTTTATTTGAGAACTTATTTGGGGGCAGATTGTCTGACATTTCTTTCCTCTTAGTTTCTTCTTTATTCTTTCTGCAGTAAATCCTAACTATTCAAGTTGCTTTATTTTAATTTCCTCTTCCCTCCCCTTGCTCTATCAATCACAAGTCCTACTCTCTCATTCAGTTCATGAAGTCACCCAGTCCCCACTCCCGGATTGTTTGACTCTTCTGTCCCTTTGGGCTTTAGAAACCCAGCCTCCGTCCCTGCCCTCTGGTTGACCTCAGCACTCGTTTGTCCAGTGACACTCTTTGTAGACACTATCTTCTCTTTTTATTTTAATGAAATGATAACTGTCATAAAGTCGTCTTTCTCTATAGACAAAGTCTAAAGCCTTAATATATCCAATCAGATGACTTTCAAATATCCATTTATACTTTTTCCTTCAACCTTAATGCTAAATGAAGTGAGAGAAATAGTAATGGCAGTCAGAGTGGGGAGAGCCGAGAGGATTGTGAGAGGCCACTTTTAATGAGCAGAATATCTTTAAATGATAGCAAGTGACAAAGGAAATTCCACTTTGGGATCATTCGGCGTAGATATTCTAGAAAACACTTTAAAAAGGGCATTGGGGCTGGGTGGTAGTTTAGTTTCCCAAAAGGTCAGCCAAGGCTGGGGACGGACAGCTTGTTAGGAAAGTGCAGAGGAGCACGTTGTGAGTACAGGAGAGAGGACACAGATAAGGGGACTTTAGAGCAGGGGGGAACCCAGAGGTGGCCCACCCACCCACTGTCTCCAAGACTCGAAGAGCTTAAATGCCATGTTCCAAGTCACACCGTGACTTCATGAAGACCAGAGGAAGATCTCAGACTCCTAATAATTCTAGGAATTCCCTTTCATGGTGGTACACATTTTAGGCTATGGAAGGAAAAGTGACTTCCTGCCCTTCTCAGACTCTTTACAAATGCCGAAACCCTGGGCTCACTGCCCTGTCAGAGTCACCGTCTTCATTCTAGTTTCAACAGCCAGTGTCTCAGTGTTTTGTCCTGTGTGCACAATCTGCACGTCACAGTGAGTGGACATGAGAGACCCTGTGCCTGGTGGACCTGTGTTTGAAACCTGCGTGCACTTAGCTGCGTGTTATTGAATCTTTCTAAGTCTCAGCTTTCTTACCAGTTAAAGGGTAAGGATCTACGTCACAGGATGGTGATATTAAGTAACTAACGTGTAAGATCTGTTAGATACTTGGCTCTTAGCAAGTCACCACCTGGTAATAGCTTTTTATTATGGATGAATTTCTCTGCGAAGCTGGGAAAGCATGCATGTTTTATCATCTTTGTTTCCTTCTTCTGCAAAATCCTTGGGGGTGACACTTAGTTTTGTGGCTGCTTTGCTTCTTCATGTAGAGAAGAAAACATTTTCGCTTCTGGGGAAATCCTAAGAGGAATTTTGTGAGCTTTTGTATTCAATACTTAATAACCATTTTCTCCAATAAAAGGTGGGCCTTGGAGCTGGAGGAGAGTTGAGTTCACTATTTATGGCAAATACTTTGCATTTGGGCACCCATTTAACATGTTTCTAAAGACATGGTGTCTTCATTTGGCCTTAAATGAATTGTGCATTGTTCCCATTTTATAGGGGAGAAAACTGAGGCACAGAGACGCTGAGCTCAGCCAATTAGTACAGCTGAAGCAGAAAAACAATGTAGACTTCCTCACTTGAAAGTGGGAAGTCTTTAATCCCATAATTTCAAATAGAAGAAGTTAGGGCCAGTCATATACCAAATTGAAAGCTAGAAATAATTAATCCTCTAGCCACCAGATCTCTACAGCGGGGTTTCTTTTTGCTTTAGGCATTTAGATCTGAGTTCCCTTCCCTATTCCACTCCCTCAACCCCAAGAGAAAGTTATTTCTACAAGAAAAAGCAAGACAGAATATTAGTCATTGACACCTTAGAGGGTATTAAAAGAGGTGGACACCTGACAAATCCCTAATTGTGTAATTAAAGCTTTGGGCTTCTGATGTAAGAATTGGATCCCTCTGGAAGCTGATCTGGGAGGTACTTCAGGGGTGGTGGTAGTGGGTGTTGGAGTGAGGGATCCAGGAGTGTTTTTCCCATCCCTGGTGAAATCTCAGTAGAGCTGCCACCTTATAGAGGTTGAGCAGATGCTCAAAGGTCTGTCCTCTCGATGCTCTTACTCAAAGATCAGGAGATTTGCTAAGGTTATAGGAAAAAGTATGTGGTGGTTGAGCCTGCATGACTATAGCAATGTGTCTGGCTTTGGAATGACTGGTCCCCTGGGTAATGCCACGGTGGCTGTTTTTAATACACTGTGTGATGCAGCTAGGGGAAAAACAAATTCTTATTTCCCACTGGTAGGTTAAGGCATTTTACCACTCTAAAGGAATATCTGTTTTCTTTCATTTGAAATATGTTGCTTTTTGATACGGTTTTTCCTTATTGCTGTGAAAGGTGGACACACCTGTTGGGGATGGGTTGTCCCCAGGACTGGGGTGGCATTGATGCTGTCTGTGGAGGGGATTGGGCATGGCCTGTCACCATTACCAAAAACTGACTCCAATTCTGGTGTCTTACAGATGATGTTTCAGATATAGGTGCATACTTTTTCTAAAAAATTGCTTTGGCCAAGTGTAAAGTTTCAAAAGTGTTGGATTTTTTTAAATAACACGCAACAACAGTAGGATTAACTAAATTAGTTTCCTTATTAGTATTATCATTATTATTATTAATATTCTTTTAGACAGGGTGTCATTCTGTTGCTCAGGCCAGAGTGCAGTGGCGTCATCATAGCTCACTATAACCTCCAACTCCTGGGCTCACGCAATTTTTCTGCCTCAGCCTCCCAAGTAGCTGGGACTACAGGTGGGTGCCACCATACACCCTGGCTAATTTTTTCTATTTTTTTTGTAGAGAAGGGGGTCTCACTCTTGCTCAGGCTGGTCTCAGACTCCTGACCTCAAGCAGTCCTCCCACCTTGGCCTCCCGAAGTGCTATGACTACAGGCTTAAGCTGCTTTGCCTGGTCTCTTATTCTTTTAAAAAAAGAAAGTGAGCCCTGGCCCTTCTGGCTCACATGAAAGCATGTTTCTTTCCCAAATGCATTTACTGAAAATTTTTTATATATATATATACATATATGATTATTTTTGCTTATTAAACCACATAGTGAAAAAAAGCAAAACAAATAAATATGGGTGTTTATCAGTCATTTCCCCCATGTGTGATTTAGTTGATTTTACTTTATGTATATTTGGAGATTATCTGATAATAAATCATTTGAAAATATGTTTATGTATAGCATATACTATAAAAATATTTAATATATGGTCACATTATCTTGACAAGTCAGAATTGAGACAATATAAGTGGGAACATATTTCTACAAATGACTATTAATTTATAGTTACTATGATAATGGCATACACGTTCACTTTTAGTTCTATCTGGGTAGCTCTGTAAATTGTGTATTGATTATGCTAATGGTACTAGTGTCTTTATTACTTGTCTGCAGATACATGCAGATTGAATTCGCACTTGGTAAGGTTATTGGTCTGTAGGAAAAGTGCATTTTTAAAATCTAGGTTTTGGAGATATTGTGTTAAAACTAAAGAAAAACATTAAACTCATATGGAAACTTAAGTAAAGTATTTTTGTGTTCTAGGAAATGACAAGTAAGGTCAAAAAGTTTAATAAAAAAATGATAGTCTTATATTTCCTTTGTTTCAAACTCCTTGAGGAAAATGTTGAAGAAATGGTACTAAATCAATAATGATCTATTTTTATAGTTTATTTTTGGTGGTGTGGCTTTTCTTGTTTTGTTTATCGGGCTGAAGGAACCTTAGACATTTAGGGTTGTATGTATTTTTAAATTTATTAGCCCAACTAGAGGAAGACAAAATGAATTTCTTTTTTTTTCCAATTACACATAAATTTTCTTGTGGTTAGCAATAGCTCATAACTCATAAATCACACCCTCCTTTTTTGCTCTGATCTCTCATTATATAAATATGTACCTTATTTTATAGGATTTTCCTTTTTTCTTATTTCTCTTTAGCTGAGTCATCATGTTACCAAAGCAGTTGTTTAGAAACCCCTTTCTTATTTTCCTAGTGGGATCCACTTTTTACAAATGTGGGCTTTCCACTTGTATGTTAGCAAGGAAAGAAAAGGAAAAAACCTGTTTTCATTTGTTTTCAAATCATTTTCCATTTTAATGGCAGTTTGATCCCTGGTTTATTTGAGAACCATTTGGTGCTGCTACAGGGGAAAAAGCAAAAAAAACCGAAGCTGTTCTTTGGTGCTATCAATCTGTTTAGTGGGTTATTAAATACCCAAAATGTTGCGTTTAACTGACAACTTTTAGACAAATCCAGTTGTCCTTGTTTTTCAAATGTATTATTGCTGTTAAGACAAGGAATTTCGTAAATTAAAAGGAAAAATAAGCAAAGTTACTTTGAGAAATTAGTGCTATAGAGAAATTAGTACTTGAATAGCTGGGTATTAAAAAATTTGTGTATAATAGCTCTCTTATATATAATGGAAGAAAGGATCCTTTAGGCTTAGTTTAAGATTGAGCATGGGAATATAGAAGTTGGTTTTGTTTGTTTTTGCAGGAAGTTAGAGACTAGATGAGATTCAGATGTGTCAGTGTTGAATGTGAAGGCATGAGGGTAGTTGGCAGAGTGAAGAGTCTCAAATCTGGCAAGAAGAAATGCTTATGCCAAAAAAGAGAAATCAAACCAAACAGCCACAAGAGAACAACAAAAATACATTGGGTAGTTTACTGTAAATCCTTCATCTAGAGAAAACTTTGGCAGGGTAATTTTTTTCTTTATTAGGTTAGGTGATCTTTGAGTTTGTGTACCCACTTTAGTCTTCTTTCATCTATTTGTCCTACTGACTCTCCATCATTCTTTGTGTTTTCTTGCCCTATTTTTGTTTACAAAAATGCTATATGCACCTTTTAAAATCAGCATTTTAATATATTTATTTGGGTTTATATTATTGAAAGTAGTGGTCTAGTATTTTTACTTTGTCTTGTAAAAAGGATCATGAACTGCAAGTAGAATCATGTTAACTTACTTAAATTAGTGGTTAATGATATTTTAAAAGGAGGAGTAGAAAAGAGATATTAGAAACAATGCCTCTTTTTGTTTTCAGTGAAATTGTACATTAATTCTTCTTTGGCTCTGTGTGTGTTTGAAATAAGGCTAAAGCAAAAGGAGTCTTACCAAAGGTTTAAGTCCTGAGAAGTGTGGTTGGGGTCCCTGCAAACCTCCTGTACTGTTAAAATGTTAGCGAGTATAACATTTCTGTCCAGTATTTGTCTAGTTCTGGCATTTATTTGTCCCCATTTAGGTAAGTGGCAATATGGATTATAAAGAAAACAAAACCTGGGTGTGAAAATCAATCTAGATCCTGTTTCCATCATGGCTCCCAGAGCCGTTATTTCCCTTCTACCATTGACTTAGTTTGTACTCTCCACTTCTTCCCTGGTTTATGCTGTAGCCTGCAGACTGGCTTCCCTGCTTCCAAGTCTGGTCTTTGTCCAACCCATCCTCTCAGTGACCAATGGAGCATCTTTCTAAAATGTAAGCCGGATCAGGCAGTGCCCTACTTAAAATCAATCCATGACCTCCTAGCACTGAGGTTGAACATCTCACTCACAGTAGTTCCTTCATGATCTAGCCCTTTTCTGGCCTGGTCTCTACCACTGTTCCCCTCTCTTTCCACTCCATCCAGTGCCCCTCATTTCAACAGCATAGAAGTACTTGCACTTCCTTGAAGGCATTGTGGTGTTGTTCTCTGCATCTGTGGCTTTACCCATGTTCCTCTGTTTAGAGAGCCATGTTCTTCTTGTCTTCAGTGCTATCTGGTCTTCAAAACAGCCCGAGCTGCTCTCCTCTGGGTAAAATTTCCGTGCCCCGATTTAGATGCTCCTCTGTCTGAGTACTTATTCTTCCTTCTGCAGTCATTGGTTCACTCGTCTGTCTCTCTCCCTGCACTAGTGTTTGCCAGGCCTTCTCATGAAATGACATATGTAGAAAAATGATAAATTTCAAGTGGCAAACTTGGGTAAGTGGACACAGCTGCTCAAAGCCAGGGAAAACAGACTTGCAGTTGCCAGTGTCCCCAAGCTATACCTTTCAGGGCTGGAAGGATCAGTATCCCCAAATACCGGAACCTGCTTTTGACCCGCCAGTTGGTAAACTGCAGTGGATTGCAGGTTCCTTGGGACAGGAACCAGATAGTCTTAGACTTTGTACCTCCAGGGCCTTACCCAAATGCCTATTAACTACATAGGTGCTCAGTAAATGTTTGTTTATTGACATTGTGAAAAAGCAGCCATAGTAATTCATTGTGAAGTTAAATGACTTTAAGGTAGGAATATGTCTGTAACTCCACTTTATATGAAAGTTGGAGTGCTGCAGCTGCTTTCTTTTATTGTGTCTGTCTATTACTAAATTTCATAAAGGAGGGACTAATTGGAAGAAAGAATTTGGGAACTTGGGTAGGATTTTCTGATTGGAAGAAGAGAAACTTTTTATTTGGTTTCGAAGTGTGCAAGTGTGTGTGTTTTTTAACCTCTCCTATGGCTAATTTACTCCCACTCAGCATCCTCTTACAAGGAATTTCCTTGTAGATAGAGAGTGGTAACAAATTCATGTTTGGCATGTTCTCCTTGATAACAGTGCATCTGTGATATTTCTCTTTGGTCTTCAAGGACCATGATAGACCTGTTGAACAATCAAGCAAAACCACAGAAATTCTAAACTTCAACAGTGTGATTTTGTTGAACACAGAGATAATTCTGTCTGAGAAGATTTTATAGACAAAGGAAAGAATAGATGAAAGGGTTTTTTTTTTCCTTTCTTCTGTAAAACAATTTAATAACTTGCAGAGAATAGAGTAGTTAGAAAATAACATTGCAGAAAAAGTAAAAAGAGCACATTCTTACCCTTGACCACATGAGCTCTTTGGACCTTTTGGTGCACAGCCAGGTCTCTGCCTGGGACAGCCATCCGTTCCTGTCCTGCCAAGCTGAGGTTGCGTGTAGTACCCGGGATGCTCAGCCTGGGCCACCCCACCGATTGCTTTTGTTTTTGTTTTGTTCTGTTTGTTTGTTTACCTTTTGTTGACAGTAAGGAAAAAATGAGGCGGCAGACCAGCAGGCGAGTGTGGGACAGACGGCTGCACAGCCTGGTAACGCTGCCTCCCTTCATTAGAGCCTGCTTGCCATTTTATAACAGTGTGCGATTTATTTTCCCTAAATCTGTTTTCATCTTGCGGGATTTCAAGTTAGAAAGCATATCTAGAGCCCAGAAAGCACAAAATAATGATCCCGCCCTTTGGTTTTTGAAAACTAGGAAGGCTTTCTGCATCTTGTTAACTCTTTGTAGCCTGAAGGTTAACTTTTCCTCTCTTCTTAAAAAGCATAAACAGTGAATATGACTTGAACATACTTGCAGGGAAGGAGTGGTTTCGGATATGGTTTGCTTTAAACAGACTGTCTCTAATTTTCTTTTTAGGCTT
This sequence comes from Lemur catta, assembly GCF_020740605.2. NCBI lineage: Eukaryota > Metazoa > Chordata > Mammalia > Primates > Lemuridae > Lemur > Lemur catta. Next base: position 17,987,869 of record NC_059143.1, on the reverse strand, counting down.
GGGACTTTTAAATATGTCAGTAAACCTAGAGGACTAGTTGTATATATAAATGTGAACTTTAAAATATAATGTTAGATCATTATCATTTGGCACAAGATGGTTGTTAAGCTAAGGTGCATCATTTGTAGTGATTTGGAGAGATTTGAGTGTATAATGTATTTGCATAAATTATTTGTTTACTTATTTAGCGTAGAGTTCCTGAATATGAGACACTGGGTTATATTTTCAGAAAATGTCCTTGGAAGAAAGAATTTAAGCAGTTTTCTAAAGTAACAAAAACTCTATATTTTTACTAGTCTACTTCTAAACTAATTCACTTTTAAAGTAGTGTTGGGATGACTTTTTCTTGAATTTTTTTTAAATAGTTTTAGGTTATTAAGATCCTAGAACTTGTAGTCACACAGAGAAACCAAGACTTGTTTTTTTATTAGGCAGTATGCATTTTTTAGCTGGTAGTTTCTTGAACCCACTTGGCACTGTGTTGGTTGATTTAAGATTGAGTGATTCATGCCATGGTTGTTTAATTTGGTGAAAAGATGGCTGTGACCAGAGAACAAACTGTCAGGAAATTGTCCAGTTTTAAGTTTGCGTTTGTGTATAAGTGGAGTATTTTGGGTTCATTCATCTCTTGCCAATCTTAGTTATTAAGTAATCTTCTTGCATTCGAATTTACATCATCCTCAGACTCTTGTGTTTCTGCCACTCTCATAAAAACTGACTCTGGTTTTTAAGGTAGAGCTTCATGCTTGGAATTAACCAGGAAAAGCCTCATTTATATCTCCTGAAAGAGGGACAGAGGACCTGCACTGTGTACTCACTGCCAGAAGTTTTTATAGTAATACTTTGTATCTAGGCTCTGGCTCTTACCATTAAATGTGCTTTTTATAGAGTACCAAGTTATAAATGTAGTGCAGCTACGGCATATTAATCTTACTGCAGAGATTTAATGAGGCAGTTGTTTTGCGATGGACACTATTGGGAGCAGAGAGCGACAGAGTTTTACTTTACCACTGAGCTGCAGAAATATTCCTTGCCTGGTAATAATTATAACCACATGATCTCTTAGTTTTTCTTTCTTTTGCCAGTGGTTTTCCATGCAAAAGTGGCTTGGAAGGAGGTCCATTTCTAGGCAGTGAAATGGATTGGAAATTGGGCTGTTTTCTCAGTAGTTTGACATTTTAGCTTTGATCAGGCCTGGGATCCTTGTTGCACGGAGAGAAATATGTAAGATGAGTTTCAAGAATACTGATAGTCTTTGCCAGTCCACTGAGATGGCTTTTAGATATTCATTACTTTTACTTGACTTTTATATAGGTTATAAAAAGCAAATGTGGTGAAACCTCATTTTTACATGGACAGAATAGAATTTCTGCTGGTTGGCCTTAAACTGATCCCACACTTGAAATTAATTGAAGTCCATGGGTTTATTGCCTCCAACACTTTTAAGCCAGTGCAATTTTTCATTTTCCCCACAGTTGTAATTTTATTAAACCAAGTTATAGCAATAACAATTCTTATGAGGAGGAGGATGAGAAGAAGGAAAGAACCACCTGCCAGAGAACATAATAAAGGGAAAATCATGCTTCTTTTAAATTCCCATTTATAAGTAATGTTAACAAAATTGGAAACAGAAAGCCACCACTTATTTTTGTAATAATAATTGTGTCTGTGTTCCAAAATTCGGCTTTCTATCCAGATCGGAAAACTATGAATTCAGTGCTCCATCGCACCCTTTTGAAGGGATGAGCTGGAGAGTTGGTTGAGCAGGTGAGGTCATTTGTGATGGATGCCACATGTTTGGGCAGCGTCATTTAGGACAGGGGTGGGAGAGTGGTGTCTGTAGCTATGACACGGTTTGTAGTTGCTGTGGAGGGGGTATGGAGATATTTTAAAATATTGCCCTTCGGGTGGGTTTATAGTATAACAGTGGATTTGGAAGAACAATTATCCTTCGTGCAGTGGTGCTGGGGGCAGGGCAGTACTTACAGGCATGGACCTTGTATTTATAACCCCTTAGGTTGAAGTCAGAGGTTTGAATGGCTAGCAGAGTAATACAATTATTTTTTATGATTGGATCTCAAAGGACTTTATAAAAACTACATCACTAAGGCCATGTGCAATTATTGAAGTGTAGCCACCTGTGGGAAAGAAATGGTTGACAATGTAAGCTTTCTAGAATCTTCCTACAGCAACTGGCATTAGGAACAGAAACCCATAGAACAAATAAACACATCCTTTGAATGGGCAAGAAAGAATTTTTCATGAAAGTAGAGGTTGGAAAAATCTTACAAGGAGAGAGACTGGGATTGAGATTCCAGTACTCATTACACCAAGGCATCATAGGCTATAATCGAACTCACCTCCCAGAGGGTCCCTCTTAAGTGTTGACCTAAAAACAAATTCGCCAGTTGGCTGGAGCATGCATCCTAAAGTTGCAGCAGAAGTGAATAAGCTTGACTGACTTCAGTTCCCGAAGGGTTCTATCTGTAAATGCAGAAGTGGAAGCAAAAACATTTTTTATTAGTCTTAAAATGACCCTCATTTTAATAACTAGCCACAGTGTCAGAAGCATGGACTGGGGTCATTCATTAGCTTTTAAGAGCTAAAGCATCATGCATTCTTTTTTGTTTGGTATTTTTGATACTGAATTCGTGTGAAGTGTTCATATTCTTGAATAGTAAGGAAGGTGAGTTTTTATCATTTTTCTCTGTGTAGTACTTAAAGTATTCAGAGAGACTCCTTATTTAAAAACAAACAGATCTGCAAACTTGATGTGTAGCATTTAAATAATCATATTAAAATTCAAACCTAACATTCACATTTCCCTGAGCGCTATCAGCTTTTTGAGAAACTGGAAACTCATGCTAAACAACTAAGAGTATTCAGTGTACACATGCTGCCTCCTAGCAAGTGTTTAATGGTGTGGGGGTCAGTTTGCCAGACTTGGGACAGTTATTTATTCTCCTGAATTGCTCTCTACTTTGGCAGCATTTCACTACTTGTTTTAGTTTGTTGGAGATCTTTGCTCCATTACGCATTTGTTGTATCTGTAGCTGTAGATGAAATATTTGAAAGCAGTAAACCCAATGTGGTGGGTCAGATAGTGTCAACTTTGGGAAACGTACGCATGTAGGTGCTTTTTACTTTGGAGGCAACCAGTCTGTTCCTGTTTACAGAAAAAAATACCAGTGAAGAATTTTTTTTACATACTCTATTTTTTTCTCCTTCCATTTCTCACCATCACTAATATTTACTAAGCATTCACCTGGACATGGTGCTGTGCTGGGCAAAGTATAAGACAAACGCAAAGATCCTACGATCACTCCCCAAGGAACGAGCAGTCTAAATCCCAGTGTATTCATAGGGGCACGGTGTAGAGAGTTGAGATAATAACTTTCCAGATGGCAAATCAATCCAAATTACCAGTTTATTTAAACACTACCTTCATTTTTGAAAAACCCAACAAACAAAACTGTACGGTCTTTGAGATGGGAATTCTGCTTTTTTCATGAAGCCAAGAGATTATTGCGTATGTTTACATGTAAGTTGATTTTGGCATATGTGAGTCATTTGAAGGGTGGTGATATAGTTAAGTTTATTGCAGATGCAAAGAAAGGCTTTGGCACAACAGCCAGACAAGAAAGGGAGGGTAAGTGCCTTGTAGAAGTAGAGTTTGTAGAAGCATGTTATGTGCAAGGTAGCAGAAAGCAATTTTAGACAGCAGGATGGTGGTGTGGTGGCATTTCTGGACTTTTCTGAGAAATACTTAGCTAATTTTGATCCTATAAATTCTTGACTGTAACATTTCAAATATTTAATGAAATATTAAAAATATTAAATAGCTGGGTGCGATGGCATGCTTCTGTAGTCCCAGCTGCTTGGGAGGCTGAGGCAGGAGGATTGCTTGAAGCCAGGAATTTGAAACCAGAGTGCTATAATCACATCTATGACTAGCCTCACTGCACTCCAGCCTGGGCAACATAGCGAGATCCCATCTCTAAAAAACAAAATTAGGAATATTAAATATGCTTATATTTAAATTATGAAGTTTATTGTAGTCATTAAAATTAATATTGTGGTCATACAAAAATGTGACTACAAATAATGCATTACCTATTTCTTAGGTATGTTGGTATAACTCTTTTGTAACTATTTCATTGACTTATAGAAAATAGAAATCTTTAGTTTGATTTTACCGTTTTTCGAGACATAGTTTGGTTTCTGACTTTGGAGGACTTTGTGCTATTAGCAATTAGTGATCCAGTCACTGATTCAGTCACTGGTTACATTATCCTATTATCTTAATTTCCCCATAAGAGACATACTCTCCTCCCTGACCCCACTCTTCTTTCCTTCCTCCCCTTCCAATGGCACCAGGGTGTTTGGGGGTACTTCTTTAAAATGAGTCAAAGGACAGCATAAATAATCAAAAAGTATTTATTGAACTCTAATTAGAGGCATTGCGTGTGCTTTGCTTTTTTATTCCCCCTGCTGTTTGTGTATCATGTTTAGAGTTAAAATGGAACTATTTTTAGTTTTTATAGTGTTAAGCTTTTCAACATTGATAATGGGAACTCAAATTGTTGACTTGATTATAATTTATAATTGCTCTTCATATGTTGTATTTCGCTTTTTTGGGATAGTTTTGAAAACGAGACATAAATTTACATTTGAGTTTGCATTTGTAAGCATGTTTTGCTGTGCGATAGAGCTTATTTTGCTATCGCTGTCTAACAAATAATGGAGTAACTGTGTTTTGACCAGTTTATAAGTAAAGGTCAATTTCGTGCCTATGGTAATTAGCTTAGCTTATTCTAGACTTTTGGCTAATTCTGGTAATTTCCCATGAAAGAGTATATTTAGCAGAAAAGGAGTTCATTCTTAAGCACAGTGGGTTTTTTTTTTCCCTTTGCATTGGAGACTGTTTAATTTTAAAGTGATTTATCTCTCTCTTTTAAGCAAAACCTCCTAAAAGGCTATGAAAAAATGGCAAGGTAATCTTAAGAGTAGACAAGTTATTTGAAGGGAGAGGTAAGAAAAGAGCTACATGGTGAGAAAAAGGGAGAATTCTTTCAGTAATCACAAACTGAGAAATTTTAGGGAAGGCTCACTTTTGATTCTTCTGTAATAAAATCTGCAATGAAGCCCTCCTATTGCAGCTTCAAGGAAAACGGTGTTTCTGTTTTTGGTAGCAAGAAGATTAAACGTTGCTTTAAAAGAACCTGTCTTTAAACCCCATACTTACAGCGTTGATTTTCTTTCAGACCCCAGCTGTAAACTTGAAGACAAGACTGAAGATGGAGAGGCAATAGATTGTAAGAAGAGGCCGGAAGACGGGGAGGAGTTGGAAGACGAAGCTGTGCACAGCTGTGACAGCTGCCTCCAGGTGTTTGAATCACTGAGCGATATCACAGAACACAAGATTAATCAATGTCAACTGACAGGTAAACAATACTTATCACTTTTCGTCTTCTCATACTGTTACATTTCTGATTTTTTCAGTTTGTTCCTTTATGTGTTTTTCTCTTCCAATTATTTTATTCCTATACTTGCGTACTTAGGTAAGTCTAGAGGTACTTTTGAAAGAATTTTGGATGGTTGTTTGGGGCAACCTCAGTGTCATAGTCCGTCCCTCTTAGATTTTGAACTGCACCTAGATTTTAATAGCTAATGGGGTATATTTTCTTTCTTACCTTTTTTTTCTTTTCTTTTGCTACAGTGATGTAACTAATATATTGGATGTCTAAAACAAAGTTAAAAAAATTCTTTTGAATCTTTTTTCAAAGGCATTTAGCATGTATTAACTTGTTTAAGCTTAAATATCATCTCCTCAAGGAAACATTCCCTGATCCCTCTCCGCCTGAGTTAGGCACCCTTTTTATCTTCCCATAAAGTCCGATAGTCCGATACTTGTTCTTGAATACCTCAGTTCTCACTGGACATGTTCAGTTTTCAGTCTCACTCATCGGACTGAAAGCTCATAGATGGCTGAAACTGTGTCTCATTCTTCCTTGCATCATCTGAGCCTAGCACAGTGCCTGGCCTCCAGTTGGTACTTAACTAAGGCTGGCAAACTACTCTGCTGTACAGTTCGCTGGAAGAGTCAAATTTAAAATAACATGAAGCATAACATGTTCAATGTAATGGCTGAATAAAACTAAAACTCAGTTTACCAAGTATCTGCCTTCATTAGAAATATATCTTACAAGAATACACTATATGGGCCTTGGTGGGGCATTTTAAATATGTCTTTTGTTTTAGATACATCATTTTTCTCTTACTGTTTGAAGCTGACACCACTCCTATATATGTGTATTTGGGTATCTTTCTCTCTTATTTTCCTAGCACAAATCTTTCTTCAGTTAACTGTGTATAGGAAACGTATTTAATAGACAAGTAGTTCTCCAACTGTTTTCCACACAATATTTATATTTTTGTAAGATTTGAATGTGCATTCCACTTGAACAAAGATTTCTGACAGATTATCCTGGGGTGTTGTATTAAGTCCATTAAATAGACTTCTTTATTAAAATTGCACTGTGGCTCTTCTCTTCAAGAAGGGATGACAGTGAGCAAGTTTATTAGGCTATAGAATTGTCTTTTTTTCAGAAATCCCATTATTTTCTGGATCATAAGTTTGAGAATTGATATTGCCTGTATAAATATTGGCCATATACATATTAATATTTTTGTTTTTATATTTTTATATGCTTTTGAAGGACAACTTTTATTTTGATACAATTCCAATCTTATAGAAAAATTACAAAAATAATGCAAGGAGCTCCCATATACATTTACCTGATTCACCAATTGCTTACATTTTGCCCCATTTACTTTATCATTCTCTCTCTCTCTCCTTTATCATTTTTTCTTAATCATTTGAGAGAACATTGGAGACATCACACCCCCATAAATATATCCTGTTATCAAATTCACAATTATTTTTAAATTTCAACAGTTGTCCTAATAATGTCCTTTATAGCTATTTTTTTCCCCTCAGCTGGTATTCAGGATCATGCATAACATTTAATTGTCATCTCCTTTAACCTGAAATGAACTTTCAGCCTTTCTTTGTCTTTCTTGATCATGGCATTTTTGAAGAGTCCCTGCCAGTTACTTTATAGAATGCTCATCAGTTTGGGTTTGTATGATGTTTCCTCAGGATTAAATTCAGGTTACTTACTTGTGGTAGGAATACCAACGAAGTGATGTTGTGGCCTTTTCAGTGCATGGGATCAGGAAGTACTTGGTGTTACTTTGTCCCAGTGTTGGTGATGTTAACATTGAATACTTGTTTAAGGTGGTGTCTGTCAACCTTCTCCAGTGTAAAGTTACCATTTTCCCTTTGTACATAGTAAGTAATCTGTGGGAAGATACTTTGATGCTATGTAAATATCCTCTTTCTCATAAAACTTTTACCCACTGTTTTTGTGTCCATTGTAATTCTATAATTTCTGTATTTATTAGTTGGCCTACTGCAGTTTGCTTTCTTGTTTGTTCAATTGTTTATTCATATCATTTTTGACTTTTGGATTTTTACTTTATTTGATGGGTCATAACTTATTACTATCATTATTTTGGTGCCCAGATTGCCATAGATTTAGCCAATGGGAGTCCCTTCAAACTGGATCCTGTGTCTGTTAAATATGTCTCCATTATTATTTGAGGACTTAGTTTCTGGTGCATACAGATACTCTGGGATCATGATGTTCTTTTCTTGTCCTAGTCCTGCGATCAGCTTTTTTTTTTATAGGAGCCCTGGTTCTTTTAAGAGGACAGTGGTATTTAGAAACCAAGACATAGGTACTATGTGTGCTCAGTGCTATAAGTATACCATTGCTTATAGACTTCACAGTAGACAGAACTAGGAAATGTATATGCATACTTAATATTATACATGTAATACACATAACATAGTTCATAAAATACATAATATACTAGTGTATACCCTTATATGTATTTTTTCTGTCTAATAACCATGTGTTCATATTGATACCTCCAACTCAATCTAATACCTCAGGTACATCTCAGTCTTTTTCCTTTCTGTGTTTGTTACTGCCTTCTTTAAGAGAGAGAAACCTTCCATTATTCTCACTATGTTCACTCATTTGCTTGAGCCTAGAATATACATTAAGTAGTTTCAAAATTGCTTACTGATACCATCATGAGAAGCAAACAAATTATAGTTTAATATTTGTTTATAATTATTAATGCTGTAATTTTAATGCAACATTTACATGCAGTGAAATTCATAAATCACAAATATATAATATGGCAAATTTTGAGAAAATGCATGCACCCATGTTAACACACTCTTCTTACGATATAGATAATTTCTTGCATTCCAGAAAGTTCCTTCTCACTTCTTTCTGATAAATAATGCTGCATCAGAAGTAACAAATTTTTAGTTTTAACCATACATTCATTTTGCCTGTTCTAGAACTTCTTATAATTGGAATCATACAGTATGCACTGTTTATATGTCTAGTTTCTTTTGTTCAGCATAATGTCTGAGATTCATTCTTTTTTGTTGGTGTATAATATTCCATTGTATGAATATATCATAACTTGTTTTCCATCCTCCTGTTGGTGAACATTTTGGTTATTTTTAGTTTTGGGCTATGAGTAAAGTTGTATTGAACCTTCCTATGTAGGTCTTCTTGTGGACACACATTTTATTTCTCTTGGATTAATAATGTAGGAGTAGAATTGCTAGGTTATTGGTGGCAAGGGAGTGTAGGGTAGGATAGATTTATCTGTATGAGAAACTTGGCGAACCTTTTTCCAAAATGTACCATTTTATGCTCCTACCATCAATGTATGAGAGTTCCAGTTGCTGCTCGCTAACATTGTGTTATCAGTCTTTCTTAATTTGGGGTATATATTGGTATTCTTTGTGGATTTACATTTTCTAGCTCATATACTTAATTGACTTCATTTAATGTATAGTTTCCTTAGAACATATAATTTTTGGAAAACCCTGTTAAATGCAGGTAATTAGTAAGATGCTGCCTTCAGTGGAATAGCAAGTGCTTTAAAGGAAGCTTTTCTTGTGTAGAATCAACACTAACATTAGGGTAAACACATAGGAACTTGAGTATGCAAACTTAACTGACATGCCAATATATTAATACATTGAGCTAGCAAGAAATCTTAGTTAAGGATGGGTCATCCCTCATGTTAAGGGTTATTTTAAAATTCAACTAATTTTAAAAAAAATCTTCAAATTCTACTTAGTGAATATTTACTTTTTACTGAGTACCTCCCATATAGTTCTTCTTATGTTCAGCTCTGTGAAACAGAATAGAAGCAAAAGACATTATTCCTGTCTCATACAGCTTTAATAATATCTGTGCAGAAAATGCTGGATTTTGGGTATATGGCATGGTGAAGATAATATTTATGGGTTAAATATTGTTTTTATAAAACTCTAATAAAATATTTGGTTTATTTTGAGCTTAAGCTTTCTAAAAGCAGGGAGTCTAGCCTGTGCTCACATACTCCAGCATTTTATTCAAAAGTAGGAAAATGGAGGCGTATTTGCCACTTATTGAAGCCCACGTCCAGAAAGAGTAAATCTGATGGGTATTATTCCTGTTGATTTTTGTTCAGGATGATTTCTTCGGGAGGGTGGTAGATTCATGAGGCAGAGCAGAAGTGGAAGGCCAGGGAGGGAGCAAAAAGGGAGAGGGACAAAATTAGGAATCATTCACATTTGTTGAACATGTTAAAGTTGAAACTTCAGTTGGCCGAAAGTTGCCCTCCAGTCTGATCTGGAAAAAATTTTAATTAAAAAAGTAATATGATGCTTTTACCTTCTTCCTTGGTTAAAGCCTTTTAGCGTAAGGAGGTTGGACTCTTGCAGTGTTTGTTTCCTGCTGCTCCAGTTAACTCTTGGGGCTGCTCCCCTGCCTCCCCCAGACCCCCCCACTGACAATGCTAGATTTAGCAAAGGAGGGTATTTCTATTTGGTTTTCTCCCCTTTTTCATTTTCCTTTTTATCTTTCATTGTTCTTTTTCATTCTTTTTGTCTTTTAACTTCATTCAGCCACATTTGCATCCTTGCTAATTTCCCTGGGATTCTGGTTCTCTCTCCAAGATGCTTCATTTCCCTGTATGTATTTCCTCCCTCCCTTTCTCCAAGCCTATTTCTCAGTCTCTCGCTGCTTTCTCAATTTATTCTTTGCTCCTTGTGGCTTCTCTTGATATCTTGACGTCCTTACTTACACATTTGGTCCTACCCAGCTAGACCACAGCCTGAAGACTTTTTGATGAACAATCTGTATGAAGACAGAGGGAATTCTGAGTAGGGTACTTCAGGGTTAATTATGGAGTGAAAGAGAAAAAAATCTTACAACTTGTTCATTTGCAAAATAACAGAAAACTGAAGTGTTCTATGGTCTGATGCCTGTAGTTTACACAGGGTAGTTTTGTTGTTCAAGAGCCATAGAAACCCTGCCTTGAATTCTTCCCTTACTTTAACTAAGGGTTTTCTTGGTAACTTCAGGTCTGTTCCTTTGATAACTTTCCTCCCCAAGGGGGATGCACATTCCTTGGAGAGTCTGCCTCTGTGAACACTGACACACTCCATATCAAAAGTCTTGAAATCATGATATAGTCTGTCTTACCAAATGAGCCTATACCAGACCAAACCTTTGGAGGTGAAGGTCAGATATAGAGCAAAACTGATCAACTCTAGACCCAGATTTGAAAGTCGGCTACAGGACTGAGTACAATCCAGGTCAAATTGTGATTAGTTATCAGTATGGACTGGACGTACAGACAGTGGATCCAGCAGGGATGCGGGGATTTGCGAGTGTCACACACACAGTTCATGGAGTCTGTCACTGAGAGGGCATTCTGGAATGTGGAAACCCTTCTGGACAGGCATCCTTGATCTAGGAAGGAACAAAACCGTCTTAAAGATAGCAAGGGACAGGGCAACACTCATGCAGGTGAGTTCTCTCTTCTTTGTCTCATGGTGTAATTTTCCTCCAGTCTGCAATCCAACATGTGTAAGTAAATTATGTATCTATCCTCCCTGCTTGAAGGAATTGGGAGAAAGGTGAAAGAAAAACTTAAATCCGTCTCTTCAGTTTTAGCAGTGGATGGAAACTACCTGTCTTGCCCCAGCCTTACTGTCTTTTTCCTGGAGGCTGTAAAGGGAGGGGAATTGACTCTCTGAGGCCATGGGACTCTCTGATGCAGAAGACAGATTATCAAAATATATATTTAAAGAAGGAAAAGCACAGAGAACCTCTCATTTTACTAATCCACAAACCCTATCATTTCTTGCCAATTCCCTCAGGGGGTGGGGAGGGCTGGAAGCCAGAGGGGTCTCATCACACTTCTCAACAAAGATTTAATAGCAGGGTGCTGTGGGGAAGGCTGAGATTACCTAGACTTTATTGTGCTTACAAAACTGAGTAAGAACTAGCATTGTAAATCATCAAAACTAAGCTACACTTAACAGGATAAATGTGTAAAGTGCATTTGGTGATACTGTACGCTTGTTGTTCTGAGTAGTTTTTCTCTTCTCTCCTGCTAATTTGCAAACTTGAGTTGTCTGTTAAGTGTTCTTTCACATCATTAATGTGAATTGCCTAGGCGTAGACGCAGAAAAAACAAAATAGCATTGTATTGGTTCTTAACCCTGTGGTTGGCTATACTATGTAGCTGAGTAAGTAGAAATATATGTGGCAGTAAATCTGCTGTAGTTTTGGGGAACATGTTTGTAGCCCATATTTATAAAGCCCTAACCAGGTCTGTGGCTTCTTCACAGATATTTTTTTCTGCATAGGTTCACCCTTTATAGAAACATGAACTGAATTGCTGAGTGGATGCTGTCCATCAGTATCAAGTAGTGTGTTCACTTAATTTTGTTTCGAAAGTTATGAGACTTCCTGGAATCTTCCCGCAATTTTCACAAATTGAAAACTTTTAGACATCTGGAATATTATTATTATTATTATTTGGCCAAAGAATTTTTTAAAAATGTGAAAGTGAGTCTACATGTGTCATATGACTGTGGCAAATTAAAGACTAGTGGGTTCCACAGGACAATAAAAAGTACTCTAACAGCTAGTTCTTTTGGCAGTGGGAATAAGGGAAATGAGTGTTTTATAGAATGAAGCATCATTTTCGTAAAAGCACATTGAAACTGCTTTTAGAACTTTATTTTGCTGTTTTCCTAGTCAAATCATTAGTTGAAATAAATTACATGAAGTAAATGTAATATTTTAACTTTTCAGTTCATATTAATTAGGCTTAAGGCATTAGACATTTCATTTGCATATTTTCATATTAATTTCTATATTCATTATTCATACATCATTATTAATCATTTATATATTAATTAATTATCTATTTCTATGTTAATTAGGCTGAAGGCACTTTAAGTTTTATTTTTCTGTTTCCTTCCATTTTGAACAATTCCTCATTTCCTACCTAAAATATTTCTAAGGTTTAGGCTACTTCATTCTCCAAATTGCCCTAAGCCCCCCAAACATAGTTTCATGGCCTCCATAGATTTCATTCCCTGGTCCCTTCTCCACATGCACCTAACTTTTTAGATCAGTGGTTTCTAAACTTTTTTGATGAATAAAAATTTAGTATGTACCCTCATAAAATATATTTATTAATATGTTACATAGATAAATGCATTATACAACATTCACAAAAACAGAAATTAAAAAGTTAGTTAAAGATGAAGTGAACAGTGTTTAAAAATAATTTTATGTTACTTTGAAGTCCTGGTCTATGTGTGTTATTTTGGTAATTCATTTTAATGGCTGTTAGAACTTGGATATCTCACAAAACCACCAAAGAGAGTACATATGTTATTATGCTTCTCCATGTGGTTCGTTGTTACTGATGGTGGATATAAGTCCATATTTCAAATAACTTTCCTGATAATCTCAGTTTTGTGTTGCCAGCCTTTGGTCAGCTCTGATTAAATTGTCCCCCACTCCCCCCCATTGGGTGGCTGGCAAAGAGCTTTTACTGGGAGTGGAAAGGCCAGATTGGCCATTTTCTTGTTGATTACATGGCCTTGACTGTGGATGTCTTGCACTTTTCTTGCAGAAAACTTTCAAAGTCAGTTGTTAAAATTTGAGGATTTTGTGCCAATTAGATTAGTTAAAATAATATACAGTGATCTGTAAGTCCATTTTGTTGACACGCTAGACTGCACTATTACGGGATGGGATGAAAGGAACTGGAAAGGCCAGACTGTCCAAGCTGACTGGGGCACCGTTTATCTCTTGGCTCTCAGGAAGGTCTGATTTGTAGCTGGAGGGCTATTTATGACTGACTGGTGTCTGTTCTGATTGGTTGCCAAATATTCAGAATATCCTCTCTACCCCAGGATAATGTGCCCTGTATTTCAGAGACCACTATTCTTGACTGTTACTTAGCTCATGATGTGAAAAACAACTCACCAGATCTCTGCTCCTCTCAGGTTTAGAACAAGTAGTGGGGCTGAGTGTGTCATTATCTTCAACTGTCCAGACCAAGGGCAAGTTCTGTGCATTTACCAAAGCAAGAGTGATCATCCGTAATTGGTTTAACTTCTGAGCTGTAGGCTGGGTGGGTGAGCTCCTTTTTCCAGTTTTGGAGGAAGGGGTCAGTTAGATTATTACCTGCTACAAAAGCTTTGTTATTTCCACATCGTTTTGCTGCAGCAGAATTTTTTGATATTAGTGGCTGGTCTACCACTCTCATCTTGATATATTTGTTTATGAAATTCTGTACCAGAACATGGATGTAAAATAATCATTTTTAGGTCCATTATTTTCTCAAAGCTCTTTGGATACTTTTGGGTATTGTAATTGGGATTTATAAAAGGGCTACACTTGGTGAATTATGTTTTTCCACTATGAATGATGTGCTATTACATTTATTAACTTATTAAAATTAAATAGTTTGAATGTTGAAGGGGTAATTTAAGAAATATTTCTCTGTATTTTTGATGCCCATTTTTTATGAGGTATTTTGACTCTCACCCTGCTTTAATAACTTGTGAATCTCAAGAAAGCTACTGATTATGAAGGATCTAGGAGATGAAATCTCCTAGAAATAGAAAATAAATGAGTGCATCCACTTTATTTTTTACAGGTAAAATCTAAGTGGAGAATATCTTGTATTGGATATAACCATATTCACAAATTACCTGTTCCTTAATTAGTTTGAGTTTTTAAAAATTAGTCTTTGGAAATGAATAGAATTTAAGAAGAAAATTAGTATTATTTGTCTGTATATAAGAAAATATTACCTTTGGATGTCTACGGAACCACAGGCATTTTAGATAAGTGGTTTTTCCTTAGTTGTATAATTGATAAATGAATATATAATGATCTGACTGTGTGGTTTCAGGATTCATTTGCCAAAAATTGTAAATAAAATGTCAAGAACACAAACCATGGGAGAATATCTTCAAGAATTTCCACCGTGTCCTTGATGGTCACTGATGGTAATTAAAAGTGTCATTTTGTCCCTGTGGAGAAGTGTAAAAATTATAAATGAAGGGCTGTATTTGGGATGTGGAAACAATGGGGTCTCTTTCGTGGGGGAGATGAATTAAAAGAGACCCTCTGTATCCTAAGCCCTCTGCAGCCATTCGGTTTATCTTTGTAAGCAGGACAGTGTTTAGCTATTTGGATACAGTTGTGTGCACATAAGGGCTCTGCCACATTTAGCCTGTTCTCAAATGTGAAATTCAGCATGATAAAACTCAAGACGTTGATTTTTTCTTACACTATTGCCTGATTTCACTTAACTTTTTTACCACATTACTTAAGATGCTGGTGGCTGATACCTACTTTCTTTATAAGGTAGTGGGGTTGCTAAAGCTATTAAAAGTAGACTATTTCCACACCCTTCTCTTTGTGCTAAGTCTGTGGCTGGGGAGCTTGTCTTTGGGGAATGACAGCAATGTCACAGAGATCTATGACCTCTTAATAGGTCTTGGGAGGGGAAGGCAGAAATCATTCTACACTGTGCCTCAGGGCTTAGCTCCTTTAAACTTCAAGGAATTGGACTGGAACTCTGCACTCCTTCTTTCTTTCGGCTTTACCTTCAGGGGAAATTGATCGATTAGAGGTGATTATTCCACAAACTCTGAACCCCTTTCCCCTCTTTGTTCCAACTGGAGCTTCTCAAAGTTTAAAGGGATGTGTCTCCTGGGTGAAATGTAGAATGAATTTAAGTAGATTATTGGGTAGAACCCTTTGAACACACATTAAAAGTGCTAAAAAATATATTTGGAACAGAGGGAAATATTTCAAGCTAAAGAGTAAAGAAACATTTGTTTCAATATAATTATAATATCATTATATGGGTTATTTTTTGAGCAAAGGATTAGCAGTTAGAACGTAGAATCATAGTAATACTTCAGACCAAGAAAATAGCAGGTCAATACAACAAATGGGCAAATGTACAAAATTAGGATGGCGAGTAAGACCCCAATAGGACCAAAGACAACCATAAATGATTGAGCTCATACATGTCCTCTATTAAGTGCAGCAAGATTCTGCTAACTGATAGCTTTTATTTTTTTTTCTAACTTCTTTAATAACAACAGCAACCAAAAGATACATACCTAATTCCTTTTTTTTTTGCATGTGTAATATATTTGCCTTATGGACACTGTGGATAATATTTGAATTATATTTCATACCTCATCAATTTAGTTTTTCTCCCCTTTTTTAAAAAAAATAATCTAATTCTTATGCCCTACCTACTCATGGAGCAGTATTAGCTCCCCCTGGTGACTAAATAAAAACGTAGACATGAATGATTGGGGTGGTGACCTTCATTAACTGTAACCTTCAAATGCATAATTAATATTAGGATGCATACAGAAGGCATGTACAGTGAAGTATTTTCCAAATAAAAATGTTAATTAGTCTTGAGAAATGTCCATTTTCATGCCAGTTTATCTATGTGATGAAGACTGTTCCATCTTGTGTGGCTTTCTTGGAGTTGTGTCCATTTGGATGGTCCCGGGGCTCTTGGTTTTCTGATGTGAGAGATAATGGGACAGAGGGTAGGTCATCAGATCTCTTGTGCGCTAGGAACTGATTACAAAAGCAGAAAATAAAAGTAAGATCAGCCACCAGCTTACCTAAGTCTATCATTCCTGCAAAATAAATTTTCTGTGGAAAAGGTTGCCATTGTTAAAATGATTTAAAAGAAATATTCTTTCAGAAAAAGCACTATTATGCATTCACACTCTAAGATGTATTCTTTTGGTTGTATCAACAAAACATTTTTCCTTTTAATTTATGAATTATTTAAAGTGTATATTTTTATTACTCATATTGCCTTTAAACTTAACTTTTTATCGTCTATTTTATAAAAAATGTTCCCCACCATAATTAAATTATCAAATTGACAGACTCTTGAGAATGCTTTTATAATCTTTTAAAAAAGAAATCTGTCAAATCTATCATATACTTACTATTTCTTGTACTTAAATTTATTTTCTATGGAAAGTATTTGCTTTTCATCAGTGTTTTATACGGATTATCAAAAAGCCATGTCCTGTGGCTATATGATCTGGTTTAATATTTTATATTAAATATTACATTAATATGTTATCATGTATTCAAAGGGAAAGACTTACAATTTTATCTGGGAGCTCATATTTGAGTTGTTTGCTCCTCTTGTTCATCGGAATATTTTTCTCCCTATAATTTGCACCTCCCCACCCCATCTTTTTGTTTTTCTTCTTTTTAAAGCACAAGCCTTAGTGCACTGATTTGTTCTTCCCTTTGTTTTTCCACCAAGGTACCTCTCTGTATTGGAGAAAGAATATAATCTTCTAAACTCAGTGGTTTTTTTCCATCACATCCTTTGGCCTGTGGAAACCTAAGTGGAGCTGCCTTTTGGAGTTGTTGATACTGTTTTGTCATTTGGCCTGAGTGATGGTTATGAAGCGGCACAGATGAACACAGCAGCGCCCCCCTCCCGTTTATTTCTGCCTCCTTCCATTACTGTTAACCTCCCTCCTCAAGCACACTGCCTGCCCTTTGCCATGCATTTGTCCCAGTGCCCAGCGGAAGAGCAAAGAACCATGCTTTGCCTTAATTTTTGCTAATGGTCACTCACAGATGGAGCTTAAATTGGCGCCTAACAGCTAAATAGTGAGAGCCTTCTTCTTGCGAACACCAGTTTAAAACTGACAAGTGGTTAATGATACAAATATCACTACAGTGGTTATATAGGCAGTTTGGCTTAATGCGAAGTGTATGGCACCATCACTTACTACACTAAGAAGACCATCCACAGGTAGTGAAATGACTAGCACCTCCCAGTAGTGTGTTTTTCCGAATACCACTATGCATTTATCAGCAATCCAGTTCAATAAACATTTATTACGATCCTACTGTTTGACCAACAATTCCTGGGAATAGAGGGCCCAGGATCCTCTGATTGTGAGGGGTCATTGAGGCCAGCTTGGAACTTCAGGGCTGGCTTCTTGGAGCACTGGATGCTTGTAGTGCTGAGCAAGATCCAACCAGGTCGGGAAGGGGAAAGGGGCGTTTCAAGCCTACAGATGGGAGGAAGATTAGGAGAGAGGTGTGAAACACCGTAGCAACTGCTGGGCAACTTGTAACTGGAGGAAATCATGTAAGATAGGGAATTAGAGAGTATGAATGTATTAGTTACCCACTGCTATGTAACAGTTGCTCCAGAACTTTTTGACTTAAAACTAATAGCCATGTATTTTCCCGGAGTTTCTCTAGGTCAGGAATTTGGCAGCAGCTTACCTGGGAGATCCTGATTCAGGGTGTCTTATAGGCATTGGTCAGGGCTGCAGTCATCTGAGGCCCTGGTGGGGATTGGGGAGACCCACTTCCAAGTTCAGTCACATGACTTCTCCCTGGAGACCTGCCTGCAGTCCTCACTCCTCAGGCCTCTCCATAGGGTAGCTCCTGGCATGGCAGTCGTCTTTGCTCAGAGCAAGTAATCTGAGAGAGAGAGACAGACAGACAGCAGAGACAACTATGCCAAGATGGGAGCCGCAGTGTCTTTTATGACCTAATCTCGGAAGTGGCATACCCTTACTTCTGCCATATTCTATGGGTCATGCAGATCAATTATGGTATGAGAGAGAATTACACAAAAGCACGAATACCAGGAGGTGGGGATCATGGGGGGCCACAGTGGTGGCTGGTTACTGTAGTGACCCAGGGAGGGAAAGTAGGATCTGGCAGCGGAGGGTGGGGCATGCTAAGAACTTAAATTTGATTCTCTGTTGTGTGTTTTTCAAACTGCTCTAAGGAACCTCCCAGATATCAGCCAGGTAAGGGTGGAGGCAGGGAGGTGAGTTAGCAGGGAATGGAGAATCCCTACTACCAAGGAATTGTTTTACATACCGCGCAGGCTAAAATTGTTTTACCTACTGGATATTCAAGCAAGATTTCACTTGAATATTGAGTTTAAAGGCTTGAAAATGTTTGATAATTACTGTTTCAGGCAGTGGGTAGCTGTTGATTTTACATAGGGAAGCGAACACATGTTCAGATTAGACTGTTTCGCAGAGTAGATTGGAGGAAGAGCTTGGGGGAAGGGATTCCAGATAGGAAACTCTTGCAATTGCACCAGTAAGAGAAGATGGGGTCAAAGCCAGTGCAGTGGTCACGAGGTGGAGAGAGGAGGGTCAAATTTAATAAACACTTAGGAGGTAAAATCATCCAGGTATAGTAGTTGATGAGTTGCATCTCTGAATTCCTCGGATGTGTTGGGTGGCCATTACTTGACACTAGGAAGGAGAAAGAAAAAGGTTTGGAAGTTAGGATGGTGGGTACTGCTTTTCCTTGTATTAAATCTGAGGTACTTTTCTGGCTAGAAGAGTTTACACCACCAGTTGTGTAGTTAGGCCAGAACTCAAAGGTAGACATCAGGCCACTTGACATACTTCCTCTTTGCTAGAATTGTGGTTTAGTTTTCCCCTTGTGAATTATCTAAGTTTCTCCCCAGCCTTACTTCCATTTTTGTAATGTTGTTTCTGATCCACCTTTCTTTTTTCTTTCTAATGATGAAGGATCTCCTCTCCTCGAGTTGGTTAGTATTTAAACTTTGGCTGTTGGCTATAAGGCCCCTGTAGCTAGGTTTGTTACAGCAAGTGGAAATGACACCCTACAAATCTTGTCTGTACAAGCAAGATGTATAAAGCACTAAGGCTGGCTAGTGTTCTTGTCTTTCAAGATGAGGAATTTTGACATACAAGGTTTTAATGCCTTATTGAGATCCAGCAAATGGATACTAAGAAGGGTGCTTTATTCTCATAGGATTAGAGCAGTGGGTTTTTCTTTCCTTTCTGAAAAAATATACTGAGGTCCATTTCTATGGGAAATCATATTATTAAGGAATTATTGGCTATGCCCACCAGCAGCACCCCTCCCCCCCCAAAAAAGAAATTACCAGACAAATTTAATTTTACTGTTCGTTGCTTGGAATCTGTGACCATCTTGTGAATCTTAACAAGCTGCTTTTATGGTTGATTTTCAGACTTGCATTTTCCCATCATCTCCCTTAATATTATTTTCATTAAAAATTCCATTAGCTTAAAAAAATCAATGTAATCATTCAGTAGTAATTAATTCTTACCAATCTTCTAAAGGAGAAATGAATTAACAAAACTTCAAAATGTTAAAATGAGTTGAAAGTATTGTGTGGCTAATGGGACTGGGAAAGATGTCAGTATAGTGCAGAAAGGGTGGGCGAGAGCAACTGGCTGCTAAAATGCACATCTCGGGTCTCCCAGAACTCGTTGTGTGGTCTTACTCAGATTACTTAGATTTTGCATCTAAACTATTCTTATCTGTAAAGTAGGGGCAATAATGAAAACATGGTAAACTTGCCTGCCTTATATGGTTGTGGGGATTAAATGAGATGATAGATGTGTCATCCTAGTGAGGTCCTTGGCACACCGTGAAGGGGCATGAGAAACATTATGCATTATTAGTATTACTTGTGTTAGTGTTATTGGTTTTATTAAAGGTGATAATATTTCCTTTAAAAATAACCTCGCATGAGCCAGATTCCAGATTCTAGAATCCTGTCTTCTAGAATCCTGAGAGATTTTGAAAGAGTTAGTGTGAGTTAATATTTGTCATTCTATCTTA
This sequence comes from Lemur catta, assembly GCF_020740605.2. Taxonomy (NCBI): domain Eukaryota; kingdom Metazoa; phylum Chordata; class Mammalia; order Primates; family Lemuridae; genus Lemur; species Lemur catta. The sequence goes on along the minus strand of NC_059143.1, from coordinate 17,967,737 downwards.
GAATTCCCCCCTTCTCAACTTCAAAAAGAAGTAATGTGTGACGGATGCTGGGGGCAACTGGGAAATCGGAGGAAATGAGAATTAGCTTGTGTTTGTCACCTTTTTAGGAAGGCCTTGATGTTTAGATTCATACAGAAGAGGGAATGTCATATTTTGGGAGTAAAGAAGAGAGACCCGGTTTCCATATAACATTTCATTCTAATTTAATTGTATATAAAACATTAAAAACGAAGGCCCTACATCAGTTTTTAGCCTTCACTAAATTTGTGTAAATGTAAGAAGATAGTTGTGCAATTGACATCATTGAGAGTTTTTATACTTGTAGCTTATTTATTTAGTAATGCGGAATTTTCCCATGCAACTTTTGGAATTGTTTTAAAAGATCTCTGTGTACTTTTGTGAATTAGCTCAAAAATTAGGACATATATTAATTGTAGTTTAGTGCAATTAAAAATATTCATACCTTACCTTTAATAGGCAAGCATAAGCGTCATGGCATTGCTCTAGCTGTAATAGAGGTTCAGGGGAACAATGGTTTGGAAAACCATCCAATCTAAGTGAGTTCATTTAAATATGGGAGATTTGTAGTTTTGTTTTCTAGGAAAATAGTGCCTAAAGAAATGCATTTGTACAACAAATAACCATAAAGACAGTTGACTATTTTTGCAGTGCACCAAAAATACTAAAACAAACATTTATTGTACGTTAGCGTGTTTTACTATAATCACAACTTTTGCTGAGCATTGTGAAGGCAGAAAAGCAATATGGGTCATGAACCCTATTGCCTAAGATCTTACCGTGCACTTGAGGAACAAAACGGGTACAGTATCTGAAAATGACAGGTGTACCTGGAAATATAATATTGTATGTGCCAGTATATCATTAATGTCAGAATTGCTAATATGGGTGGTAAGTTCTGTGACTGTTCCAAGAAGGGAGTGGTGACTGTAGCAGGAGCTGGTAGGAGAGGCGTTGTGGATGAGGCCAGAGGTGAACTCTGCCCAGAGGGATCATTGGGAAATGAATAGGAAGGGAGTAGGTGTGCCATGGAAGATCAAGTGGGCATTCAGGTAGGGAATTGCACATGGATAAGAGACTCTGAATTCAAATTCTAGCATCTCATACAGGAAATTTTATAAGCAGTAGCATTTTATTACAGCAAGTTGCACACTCATTTTAGAGTATTCAGCAGGGCACAGTGCATGTAAAAAATGCTGGAGGTGTGCATGAAACAAGGTAACTGTAAAGTCAGTTACTCACCAGGAAATAAGTTTCACATTAGGTTGCCCAATAAGCAGCTTGGAAAGAATCAAGGAGGGTAGAGGTTATGAATAACTGTTGAGAAGTGAGTTATGTTGTGGCAGTGTTTTAGAATATGTAGAAAACAAGAAGACTTCTCTAAAATAACATAACCAGCACAGACTACCACATGAAGTTTCTTAATTCATCAGAAATATATTGAGCCTCCAAGAGACGCATTTGATAGTAGCATCTTTGCCTTAATGCTTTTGTTAAAATGTCATGAAGTGTCTTCAGACTTAATTTTCATTTAAGTTTTATTCTTATTATGCTATGAGCCTTTGGTGCTTATCAAATGTAAATTTTCTCCAGTGAAGGAAGAAATTACTAGCATAGCTATTAATAGTTTAATGAAAAGTCTTACTGCTTCTTAAAATTTATATTTTCATGGTGATTGACAATTGTTAATTAGTTAATCCTCTGCCTGTGCTCATGAGGTAGGTCAATATCATCTCTATTATAAAATGAGAAGATTGAGAAATCAAAAACTTCAGTGAATTTCCTTGATAACTTATTTCTGTGTTATCATGGCCAAAACAAATTGAGTTTACGTTTAAACATTTTTTTTTGTTAATCAAATTTGTGTTGAATGATTAAGATGTCTTTTTGCTTCTACTGTACAATTAAAAAGCTATTCATACCAAGGGGGAGTTTCCACCCAAAAAACTGGATTTGATCTATAGGCTTAGATGTCCAAGATTGAAAGTAGGATTTGGATAAATTCATAAGCTAAATAATCATGTATAACAGAAAACCCCAAAATAACAACAGCTTAAATTACAAAGCAGTGAAAGAAGTGTCTTTTTTTTGTATATGTAAGAATTCTAGAGTTAAACGGTCCAGAGCTAGTTTGGGGGTTCCATGGTTGTTCAGGCACCAAGGCTTTTTTCTTGGGACTTTGCTTCCTAGCACATGATTGCCGTTGTCAAGTAGACCATGGTGGTGGCTAGAGTTCATGTCACCATGTCCAGTTGGAGGTGAGGAAAAGAGGGAAGGTAGAAGGTGTTAACCGAGCCCCGTATGTTTGAATTGGCTGTCTTTACACAGCCTTCCTGTAAATCCCATACAGTAATTCCACTTACATTTCATGGGAACAGAAGAATGGATTTTGAGATACGCAACCAACGGCGTCTCACATAATTAATATATTTGAATATTTGTATTTTCCATTATGTTGTAATATTTTGTATTAGTAGCGATATTTTTCTCTTCCAATGTCATGTATAATTTAGAGTACTTGCTAAAACATAAGAGCTTTTAAACTCCTAATATGGATAGACCTTTTTCTCTGGTTGATAACTTATACTCTTTAATTATTTAACAAATAGCACATCCGATTTTCCCATGGAGAAACTGTTTTGAATCCAGGGCAGAACTGCAGTCTAGGGCTCTGTGCTCTGTCCACCTTGATTCTTTGTTTTGAATATGTCAATACTCCTGGAGAGAAAAATAAGGAAACATATCTTTATTGGAGCAGAAAAGTTTAATACAGTCAAATCAGACATGTTACAGGTATATCACTCCAGGGAAGGGCTTTTCTGAACTGTGGTGCAGCACATGGAACTTCTGTGTACCCAACCAACCCCAACACTGTCCTGTTTAACCCCAGAAACTACATTTTTCATGAGAGTATCACAAAATATGCTCTATGCTGTATGTGTCCTGGGACATGGAGGTCAATTAAATGAAAGGCATGTCACACACCTGCTTTTTGGGTGTGGTATATCACCTGGGCTCTCGCCTGCCATTGCTAGCTGGAGGTGTCGTGCCCGAGGCAAAGGCTGCCCGTACGGCCTGCCTGCTTCTTTACTGGCCTGCATGGCACATGCCTCAAAATGCTGCCACATACACTTTTCTGTCACCTCCCTTCTTCTCCACGGCATTCCCCGGCATCTACAAACAAATAGGCAATGGGAAAAAAAAACCACACTAGATAACCTATACAAATGGAGAAAGAAGTTTTCCATTTGATTCGTAGAACGGAAGGTTGGAAGGGAATGCTAAAGAATGGAAGGTTGGGGTTGAAAAGACCCTTTCAGTGCATCTGGTCCAGCTGCCTTTTTATAGGAAGGAAAACTGAGACTCGTTGGCACTTAGTGATTTACTGGCCTTATCAAGATTTGGACATTGAGCTTCTGACTCCAAGTCTAGTGTTGGTTGTGCTACAATTTGTTTCATCAAGGTGAAATGAAATGAATAACGAATTGCACCGCAAACTATTTCCACCCAAAAGCATATTCTGGGTGGAAATAAGTGCTTGTTAGGGGGTTAGTGCCCTTGTATTCTTCAGGTGTGCACTTGTTTGTTTCAGAAGTTGTACGACGACCAGGCACGTTAGCTCACACCTGCAATCACAGCACTTTGGGAGGCTGAGATGGGAGGATCCCTTGAGCCCTGGAGTTTGAGGCTTCAGTGAGCTATGATCGTACCACCACACTCCAGCCTGGGCAACAGAGTGAGACCTTGCCTCTAAGAAAAAAAAAAGAGAGAAATTAAAAAAGTGAAATAAAATATAAATTGTTTCATAAAGACAAAGCTGCATCTGTTAGTATCTGTGAGTGGTTGTACTCCATAAACTCCCCTTCTCCTCCCCATCCATTGCATTTGAGTGTTTCCCCAATCCCTAGCTGCTACCCCATTCTTTGGGAACATACTAAGAGAAAAGCCTGCTAATCTCTGAGGAGGGTCCTGATCATTGGAGGCTAGTACCAGTAACATGATGGCTACCTAATTTCCCTCAAATGGACAGGCCGTGAGAACAGGTTCAGGCTAGAAAGTGGGCTTCGTGGCCCTCTCAGTATAGTCCTTGGTGTTATTATGGAAGACTTCTCTCTGTAGGGTGTGATGTTCAAGGAGGAGAACATGATTATCTATCTGTCAAGTCCAGAGGGTACTCTGCACCTTCTCAGATGCTTCTTGTCTTTAGTTGTCATACCAGGTATTATCTGTGCTGTCTGAGTCCTTGTCAGTTTTCCTGTGCTACTGGATATTTTTCGATTTCTCTAACCCTGTATGAGACCCCTTTCCAGATTTTAATAAATCTCTAATGTGCCCCAGTGTATATCCTAGAAACTCCATAAAACTGGGTATAGATATGATGGATGAAAAAGTAAGTTTCAGCTGCTAGTGGCTCATGTTTGCTAATTGGAAAAATTATGAGTGATTTCAAAGTAAAAGCAAGTTTGTTCACTCTATAATATAGCTGTTCCATTGTTAGAGAATTAAGATATGTGTCATAGGCGGCGACTGTCTACCTTTGTGCTTGCAATGCTTGGGAGAAACATAAATGTTTCTTACCATTGTTTGATGTTTGCAAATTATTAATGTGTATACATCTTTGAGGGTGGGAAAGTATTTGGCTAAAGAATTAAAGAGAAGGAGGGAGGAGTGGAAAAAGTTTTCAGTATAAGCATATGCCTTTTTTATATCTTTGCTGAAATTATAGTTAAATATTTGTAAATGGTTTTGAAGAACTTTAATATTTCTGTTCTAACTTGCAAAGTTTGCAGTGGCTCGTTGTTTTATCTTTGCTTTGATGAGACTTTATGATCTTTCTAATACATCTAAAACTTTTAGCTGTTAATAATGAGATGTAAAGAGATATCAAAATGAGAACATTGTCTCATTTATATAATATTAGATTAAAATGTATATTTTCAAAATAACTATTCCTATTATATTGCCATTTGGGGTGTGTGTTTGTGTGTCTGCTGTCATTCTATTGATACAATAAAGTATTATATAATAGAAATTATTATAGTTATTTATTGCTGGGTAATGAAAGTTAGTGGCTTCAAAACAATAATAATGTATTAGTTTTTTACTTTTTTGAGATTCTTTGAGTTGACTGGTTGGATCTTTTGCTTTTGATGGGTTAACCTGGAGGTCCAAATGGCCTTACTCACATGGCAGGTGCTGGCTGCACCTAGGAGCGCAGCTGGTGGCTGTCACCAGGGGCCTTGGTTGTCCCTCTTGTAACCAAGCCTCTCCACGTGGCTACTTTGGTTTCTCACAGCACAGGTCAAGGTTCCAAGAAGGAGTACTCCAGGGTCTAAGTTGCTTCTCTTAAGGCCCAGAAATAACCTAGTGCTACTCCCATCTATTCTGTTGTTTAAAATAAGTTCCTAGTCTGGCTCAGATTCAAGAGGAAGAGAAATAAACTCCACTTCTTGATGGTGAAGTAGGAAGGTCACACTGCAAAGAGCACATGGGATTGGAGTTATTGTTGTGGCCACCTTGGGAAACATAATCTGCCACAGAAATCAAAGTCCTTCTTATTGTCATTTCTTTTCTTCCAACTCTGTCATGCAATTTTAATTGATCTAATGCTTTTAAGTGAGAAACAGGAAGCAAGGACTTATATAAAGTAATTTCTTAAACTGTAGCCTTTTGTTCCCTTGTAGCCTGGGTCCCCTTTCTAGAGTGGTATGTCCTTGATGTCCTAATCCTACTCTCATATGTCATTGGGAATCTTTATTTATTAAAAAAGCTTTAGTCAAATATAGTGGTTTCTCACCCTGACCAGTATTGGGCACTGGCTTTATGAAAGACCTTACAGTGTTTTTACCCAACATAGTTTAAAACCTTTTAGGAGTGGTGCACTCCTTTTTTGAATATAGCACAGTAACTGAGTGGTGTCCCAAGTATTTGTGTTTTGATGAAATTACTATATAGGTACTATAATTTTGAATTTTATAATTGTTTGTATTTAGAATTCTTTACACTTTTCATACCTTATCCCATTAGTCTGTGGAAAATTTTTATTCTAGATAGCCTTCTTGTCGTTTGTGTTTACCTTCCTCACTGTCTTTTCCATACCCTCCCTCATTGGACTTTGTAGCAAGAACACGTTTGAAGCAGTTTGGCTTTTGTTTTGTAAAGTTGCACATTAGTATTCTGTATGGTTTCCTACCCAGACCTCATGCGGCCCAAGTCCTGGTATATGTTAGGCAGAGGAAAACTGACTTTTCCTGATAGGGATGAGTCAGTTTCCTTCTGCATCAAGATGTTTACACATGGGGACAGATGCAGAGGATGACAACCCTGGATCATGTGACTCTCAGATTGTTTTTCTTTGCTGGATTTCCACGTGGGAAGCTGTAGGAACTAGAACTTTGCTGCTACTGCGCCCAGGATGTCCGCTGTCCAAGGTGTATCCATGTTTGTGGTCTGGCCATTTGGCAAGGAGCCTACACTGCATTGTTTTGGGGCATGCTCACTCTTTAGAAGAGCAATGTGATCCTGCATATCAAGTGAAACTTTAGGATCATTTAATTTCACTCAGCAAATCTACAGGTGTGTCACAGTTACTACCTGTGAATTGCTTCCAGTCTTTGCAATATAATAAGTTATTCCCTTCTCAGTGATTTTTTTTTAAATCCTATTAAGTCTAACACTAGCCTTTCATTGTGATTATTGTTTCTAGAGGTATATAGGGCCAGTGTAATCCCTAGTGTGGGGTATGATCAAGGAAATCATATGATGTGCCACCAAACTGTTCCATTTTAAAATTATGAAATATATGGGGAAACTGAGTATCAAAGACATCCTTAAAGGGGAACAAAAATCCTGGGGTTAGAGTGGTGGTCTGCTTCACTTTCTCATGTGATGGGCAGGGGAGAAAGAAGGATGCATAGTGGATTTGCATCTCTTTATTTGAGCCTTAAATTTGCTTTAGCAATAGCAGCTGGAGAGAGAGATGCCCTGAGGGGCCTAAGGTCTAATCTCAGATTTGCTCTGACCCAGTCCACGTGCCAAAACACGGGCAGAATATGTCGGAGAGAGATTTTGATTGTATGATTTCATCCAGGGTTCATTAATTGGCAGAGACGTATAACCAGAACATCATTTAGAAGAACTGACAGATTAAATTGAAAATGCAGTTCGATGGCTTTGTAAATTTTGTATTTCTTTGGGTGATTACATACATTTTTTTCCTGTGATTTAAATGAAACTGAGGACTAAACTCTGCTGTCTGATGATAGTCATTCAATAGTAATTAAGAGAGGCAATTTTTCAAAATAATGAAAAGAATCTATATAACAAATCATCATCAGCTTTTCATCTGGAGTGAGTGAATAACTGAATGTGTTACATCTAGCCCAGGGTCTGGTACATAGTGGGTCCTCAGTAAATGTTTCATGAATGATTGAATGAATCAATCAATGAATGTATTCCTCTATAAATGACTTAATCAGAAAGCCTAAGAATGGGAAAGATTTCTACTTTAAGATTGCTACTAAGCTAAGGACTTAGGAAGATAGTTATAATAAAAAAGGAAATATCTGAAACTCATCTAAATCTCATCCTTACAGAAAGAAAGAAGAAATATATGAATGTCTTAAAACAGAGCTTTTATCTCAGAACTGGAAGAGAAACTGTTGATTTCTCCCTATTTGCAGTTTCCCTCAAGGACCTGTGTCTGCTCTGTGACAGTAATACAACAGAGGTACTTCATTTAGACAGAACTTTCACAGTATTGCAGTATTGTTAATTGCTTAAGCCATGCTGCATTCAGTAGTATTCCAATTCATGTCCAATATTTTCTAGTGGAAAACTATTATAGTGATACATTTTTAAAGCACTCCAACAACGATTTTTTTCAATACATGGATGAGACTAAATAAACAAATAAGAAAGGACTTAATACGAATTTTGCATGGATTTGCTATAACTTGAATATTGTAAATTGATTTTGTGCAAGCTGCCACCGACCTTCTGATTAACACATACTGTAACATCTCTGTTAGCAAAACTGGATTACAAAATGTAAGTGCCAGGTATTTGTGCTTATTCCATTTAACATCTTCATTAGTTTCTTGACTCATGTAGGGTGTGTTATAGATGTTTTAAAAGAGTAACTGCATTAACGAATGAGGGTCTTGCTTTATTAATTCATTATATATAAGGTGATAACCTTTAATGATGTGGAGAAACAAAAAATATAAAAAAATGATTACTACCTATAAACATTTACAACGTATAGGGTGACCACCCACACATATTTAACAAATACAGAAAAACATAAGACATTTTTTTCATTCATTCATTCATTCAAACGTATTTATTGAGCACGAATTATGTGCCAGGCATTATTTCTTGTACTGAAAACACAGCCTTCAATAAGACAGGAAAGGGTCCTGTTTTCTAGGAGCTTATTGTCTAATGATTATGATTAAGTATAACAAAGTACATACAGAGATATTCTAGAGAATATAATTAAACACTGAAGTGTGTAGTCAAGACACAAGAACTTAGTGGGTTCACCATGTTCCAGGAAGGCCTACTTCATGGCAAGGGAGACTTGACCTTGAATAAAAGAAGATATTTGCAGAGGCAGAAAGGAAGTTAGACATGTATGTCAGTGTAAACATCCCACAGTGTGATCTGAGAAGGTCAAAACACTGTCTAAAGAAAAGTGTTTGTTCAAGGGAAATTCTCTGATCCACCTTCCTGTTCCATATGCACCCACCAATTTTCGAAGATTTAAATCTCAAGCCTACCAGCAATGGGGTTGTTGTAGAATGAAGTGTGACTGAGTATTTTTAGAGAAATAGTCTCAGCTCCCAAATTCATAGCAAGTCTAGGCAAATAGTGTATATACTGCTTGCGTATATGAACTTGATGCTCAAAATGCACGAAAGTGTCTCTATATAGAAGGATTCAAGTGTTACTTATAGTATTTCTGAACAAGATAATATTTACAGAGGTGAGTAGTGGCAGACAGCAGTAATTTCTTTTTGAGGAATTTCACTTTTTATACTTAGTGCTCCTATCAAGTGGCATAGTGTTAGCAGGGATCATAGATCTGTACAGTCTATTTCATGAAGTTATAGTAAGAAAAAGGAATTAAATAAAATAAGAATGTCGTTTCCATGTCAAAAATTTGAGAATTGATGAGGGCCATTGGAAAGACAGACAGGGAAGAGAAAAGAAGGGGATACCTTCAGCTATTTCCATGTTGCCTGTGATTGTGCAGTACTTTTAACCAAGGTAGCAGGGGCTATGATGGAAGTAAAATCTCTTGAGCTACCTATTTATCAAATGAGCAAAAAGTGTGACAGTACAAAGTGTTGACAAGGATATGGAGTAATAGGGATAGTCAGACACTGTTAAAAGGAATGTAAATTAGTAGAAATACTTTGGGAAAATGGTTTGACATTATTTGATAAATTTAAAATATGTAAACTCTATGACTCGGCAATTTCACTTCTCCATACCCTGGAGAAACATGTGTGTAGGCGAGACATGTATATGTATATTCATAGCAGCATTGTCTGTAATAGTCAAAACTGGAAACAACCCAAATGTCCAGCAAATGGAATGGATGAACTGTGCATATCCATATAATGGAATATTGTCAGCAAAGAAAATGAATGAACTATGATTATACTCAACAAGATGAATAAACGAATAACCCCTGCAAATTAGAGTTGACTCAAGAAACAAGACAACAAAGAATAAATTCAGTATGAAGCCATTCTATAGTGTTCAAAACTAGGCAAAACTAAACTATACTGTTTAGGGCTGTATACGTAAGTTCGGTTAATGGTTGCCTTTAGGGTAGAAGAAATGGGTAGTGATGAGGAAGGACAGATGAGGACTTTTTGGGTGCTGGCAGAATTCTATTTCTGTACTAGTGTAGTAGTTATGTGAGTGTTGTTTGTAATTATTAATTAAGTGTTTTTCTGTACTTCTATATAAGCATGTATATTTCATCAAGTTTTTTGAAAAAGACACTTTATGTGAAAGAGATAAAGGATGTCAGAGAGAGAGGTATAGAAAGACTTAGGCCCAATCTGCTTCTCAAGATATAAGGCAATTATGCAAGAATTATAGACATATTTCCACCAAATATGTCCATTTTTGTTACACTCAAGTGTAATTTACACCTGGTGAAAAATAGGATTTGCTACTAGCACCTAATAATTAAAAAATAAAAAATGAAAGACTATTTTTTCCAGAGTCATAGAAAAAGAGATCCTAGGCCTTTAGAGTAAAATTTGGTAACTAATTTGTAGTATAATTATTTTCCTATTCTTTATGCATCTTTATTGATTGCAGCAGTCTCTTGAATTATACCTAGAAGCAAATTGACCAGAGGATCAGCAGAAAATTAACAGCAAGGAAAAATTGAGAATAGTCATCTTATATAGAGAAATGAAGAAGTTTTATTGCTTTTATTATTTTAAAATCATCTGTGAATTCCTCTTTAAGAGAAGCCCTTAATAGTTCCCCAGTAGTACCAGCATTGCACAGTATTATCCAGTAATGAAAGAGAATGTTAATAAAATCATTTCTTTTTTATGTTGTAATGGATCAAAGTTGCAACTTCAAAATACCAATGATAAAAACGAACCTTTTAAGATTCTAGGTTACTGCTTTCCAAGGATAATATTCATTAACTACAGTTCACTTCTCATGCTCTGGATTAAAGAAATTATTTGCAAGCAAGCAAGAAAAATTTCATCTTTAATTTGCTAATCATAAGGCACTACTTTTTTGAAACAGTATTGTGTCTTAAGAATGGATTTTTAATTTAAATCACGAGGCAGTCATATCCTGTGGTAGAGGCTTTCGAAGGTTGGTTGCCCTGAAGGTTGTGTTGTATGCAAGGAACTATTTGCTAAAAAAAAAAATTTGCCAAATTGATTTATTTTCCAGATAAAACGATACAATACTATTTAAATACCTGAAATATAAAAATGAATACTAACAAAGCAGCCAACTATTCCACTGTAGAGCATAAAATCTCCAAGTGTTGTGAAGAGTATCATAAATACCTATCTTAAGAAGCTCAATTAAAGTTTGGAAATAATAATTTTGTTGTTAAATCTCCAAAGAGCTGCAATAGTGAGATCACCTTGAGGTAGAATCCAGAAAAGCTAGTTTTAAATATTGTACTCCTGGAGCAATGATTGATTGATTCTCTAGTGTAAATTTCTTGGTAATGTCTGTTTAGAGACCTCTAAGAAATTAAGGAATTTTTGTGTATGTGTGTGTGCATGTGTATATGTGCAAGCAAGAAAATCTGTTCATGCAGCAACAACTCTTTTTGGAGCCCTCGTCTGGGCAAAAGGTAGAGGAGTGTTTGATAATAATCCCTATGTGATAGAAGATAGCTTATGGTGAAGAATGGAATTGTGTGTATGATTTTTCTTTAATTATTGATTAAAATGGTCACTAAGCAACAGGGTATCCAGAGCTTTTTCATTGTATTATGTTCTGTTATCTTTTCTTAATTTATTTACCATTGAGAAAAATAAAATATTGACTTAGAAATAAAGGCAAAATACATATGGGGAAACCATTGGGCAGTGGGCCTGGAAGTGACCTTGGAGATCATTATGTGGAGTGGATTTAAACCATGCTTTGGGGAACCCCGGCACTTCCAGCAGTCCCAGGAGAGAAGGTCAGAATTGGGGCATCAGGGGCTGGCCTCTGAGCATCTGACCTTGGATTCAGATTGGGTGGTTTCTATCAGTTTTATTTATCTTGGACTTCTACTTAAAATTTTGTTTAACGAACACATAAAAATAGTTTGAAAGCCACTGCTTTAGCACATAATCCCCCCAATCTCTCTCTTTCATGTTTGAATTAACTGCCGGCCAGTAAAGTTGTAGCGCATTCAGGATTTCACTGCTGGTAGTGGCAAAAGCAAGAACAGAAGCCGCATGTTCGCATCTAATGGGGCTGCTGCCCTGACAACATTGCCAACATCTGGCCTTCTGGTATCTGTACCCATCCACAGTATGTTGTATTTCTTAATGATACATTCCATTTTTTATTGCATTAGTACCCACTTCTCTGTACCTGTGCATAAGCTACGCATGTAAGGTGTACAAGAGGAGGCACAATTATTGGCATGATGTTACAAGAAAGCTGTGAGGAGGTTTTTAGGAGTACCAGTGTTGAGAAGAGTTTGTTGGAGGAGTCCTTTTTTTGTGAATATGCTCCATCATTGTGCCCCGACATAAAGGCAGCTCATCTGAAATACAAGGGCTGTGACATGGTGCAGATGGGGACTAAGAGGCCCAGATCTCAAAGGATGATGAAGTGATGTAAGACATTGTTTTCACAGTAAATGTATGATATTCGCCAGAATATAGTGTCTGACATCTGAGTCAGCATCACAGTTTGTTGGGGTTCAGCAAAAAGTGGGAAACTGGCAGGTGACAGGCATACATGTTGGTAGACACGCTCATCTGACTTAATTCAAACCAAGCACATGCTGTTGATTTTCCAGGGTGAATAGTGGCAGTTTAAGAAAGCCTTCAGTGACACTTGTTCTTTTATGCTTCTTCTGTTTTTTTTCTCCCTTCTGTCTTTTCTTCCTTTCAACAAGTATTAATCAGGTGCCTATTATGTACCAGATACTCTCAGGTACCAAAATCTTTTCTTGTACCAAAAGAAGTTAAAAAGATGATTTTTTTTCTCAATGTATTAATTGGGACTTCCAAATGACTGGGATAAAAATATCTTAAATCTTGACAACTTTTGGGGGACTAGGCATGGTGGCTCACATGTGTAATCTCACTCTGGGAGGCTGAGGCAGGAGGATTGCTTGAGCTCAAGACTTCAAGACCAGCCTGAGCAAAATCAAAAATAGAAAATAGAATTAGTTGGCCATGGCAGCGTGCACCTGTAGTCCCAGCTACTAGGGAGGCTGAGACAGGAGGATTGCTTAAACTCAGGAGTTTAAGGTTGCAGTGAGCTACGACGACACCGCTGCATGCTAGCCTGGGTGACACAGCGAAACTCTGCCTAAAACAAACAAACAAAAAACCAAAAAAAAAAAACTTGACAACTTTTCAAGCACAGTTGTATCTAGAGAGGGTGTTAATTATTGTATACTGGAAACTCAAAAATTCTGTTCTTTTCTCCAATTTCCTCAATTGAAAAATGGGAATACCACTTGTAGAGGCTTCTGTTGTATAAATAATTGTAAGTGTACCATGTCTAGGGATTGGTGAGAAGGGTGACAGATGTTTATGGAGAGTAGAATTGTCTGCAGGATCTGTGGCATTTATTGACTCGGGGATCTTTGGGAGTTTGAAGGCAAAACCTAGAGAGCTGACCTGTATCTCTCCTGGTGGAAGATGAGCCTCCTAGTTCAGCTAACTCCTTACCAGGAAATTCAGCTTCCTGTGAATTCAGCATAAATTATTATAATCCTATATCTGAAGCTCAAATTCAGTATTTAAATTTTTATTATTATTATTTTTTTTTAGAGATAAGTTCTCACTGTGTAGTCCAGGCTGGAGTGCAGTGGCATAGTTATAGTTTTCTTCAGCCTTGAACTCCTGGGCTCAAGTGATCCTCTCACATCAGCCTCCCTTAGTAGCTGGGACTCCAGGCATGTGCTGCCATGCCCAGCTAATTTTTTTCTTGCTTTTTTTTTTTTTTTTTAGAGATTGGGTCTTGCTATATTGTCCAGGCTGGTATTGACACAAACAATCTTCCTGCCTCAGATTCATTATTGACTCTTATGTGGCTGTGTTTAATTCCACCATTTTTACCTATGAGTGACAATTCCAAGGGATATTGTCAAATAAGATGGTCACATTCAAACACTCCGTATGAGGATTTGGGAGACTTTCCTAAGCCAAAAAGTACTGACATGGAATATTAATTCATTTTGTTGCATTTGATTGATATCTTTTCCAAATGAGTATAGAAATATTCACTTAAATGAAATGTTTGCACTTTTCTATGCTTTTACTTTAGATAGAGGGTAAAATAGAGAAATTGATGTCAGCAGTGGACAACTTTCAATGAGAAGAATTTCACTGGGGCATCATTTGTGGCTGAATGTGAAAGAAAGAACCTCAGTTTCTCATCGTTCTGTTCTATCTTGATAGAATTCCATGGTGGAGCCCCAGCCGTTTGGCAAGTGTTCTAGTAGTTTTGGTAATGTGACTAATGTTGGTCCTCTGTTACAGTAGTTCCATTACTGTCCTTTCCTCAGGCACCCCACAAAGCTTCATATTTCATCTAAATCAAATTTAGGGTTATTATAAACAAAATGGGGTACAGTGATAGAAATAAATTCATTCATTCACTCATCCTTTCATTCAAGAATATGGCCTACTATGTGTGAGATGCTGAACTCAGTAGAAATTGCTCTCTAGTTAAAATTTGGTAGCGTACAGTGGTATCAGCACCTCCCTGCCTGTTCATTTGCAGTTGGTATTCTGGGCTCCCAGCGAGCGGCCCGAGAACAAGAGCGCAGGATGCGTATTTCACAGGTGTTAATGCTTGGAATGATGGATGAAATTTAAATTTGGAATAAAACACCAGCTTTCTAAGGTGTTCATAATCACCTGGATAGTCTGATATTAACTCTTAAATCAATTTTGGGGAGCAAAGAATAAAATTTGTCTTTCAGAGGAAGGCCAACAGCTAGGCCACAATGTTCTGAATTTTAAGCTGCAGTTCGTCTTGATATTATTACTAATCAAAGCACCTTCTTCAGTTACTGTGGATGCTTATAAACCACAGGCTGCATGCAGTTCATCAATTTGGCTGCTTTTCCATAGCTACTATGAAAACTGCAAACAAAATTGCTTTTCATTTTGCTTTGACAGGCAGTTTTAATTTTATTCATCATTTTAGCAAATTGTATAACATTTCAGTTGTGCGTAGTATTGCTTTTTGTCTTTTTTTGCACCGTATTTATGCTGAAAATATGAAAACAACAATAAAGAAGAGACCAATAATAGCATGTTGTAGTAAAAAGGGCTTATTAAAAGGATATTTTCTGCCTGGGTGAAAAACTTCCTTGAACATGTCATAAATAGTTTATAACACACAGAGCTACACTTTTATTGTCTGCAGAAGTTGATTGTCTAGCTAGCCACATTTTTAAAATTAAAAAATAATTCCCCCCGCCCCTGATTTTGAATTTACGTTTTGTTTACTGAGGCCTTGTCACAGCCTAATTAGACAATGACTATCTGTCTGAAGTCATCAAAAAGGCTAAGTAAATCTTGGCCACACCAGAGAGTTGGGGGTAAGTGGGGACTGGGTTGGTTAGAGAAAGATGGAGGGGCTCGTAAAGATTTATCTGATAACAAACTATATATATTTTCATTTTGTAGAAAAATTACTAATACTATAACAGCCAATGGGCTGGTTTTATTATGTGCCTCCCAAGCTCTTCATTGTAGTTTCCGAGATACAAGGAGCCCTACAAGCATGCAATAAAAACAGAGCAGACTGCGTGCTTGCCTTACTCATTGGTGTCTCTTGCACAAGGCAAGTTCTGTTCAAATAATCAGGGAGGGCTGGTGGCATGCTCTCTAACCTTGAACGTAGCAAGGGATTGGAGAGGGAGGAGAATCCTTTCTGCCCCGGGTTGAAAAGAAAAATAATGTTTATTCACAATACTTTTTAGGACATAAAGACTTTTATTTAAGATTTACAAGATTGCTGGTAAGGATGATTCATAACTGAAGTCCAGTTTTCCTTAGGGATTAACCACCACGGTTTGTTTTTTGTTTTTCTAGCATAGCAACTGAATTTCATCATTCATTTTGTCATTTAGCAATAGAAGACAACTTCAGCAAAGAAGCTCACAGTACGAGTAAAATTGGAAGTAAATGGAAGCCATATGTTGTGGCTGTAATTTCCAAGGTTAAAAAAAGCTATAGTTTTGGCTATTGCCTTTTATTCTAAGTAGAAGGAAGGTATAAATGCTTTTTAGTATCAATAGCCTTAAATTTTATAAAAACCTATTTGTTTTGTTAATGGTAGTGTGATGAGCACATGACCCAAGTGTTCAGAGCAAGGCTGACGTCTGGCAGTAATCCATTTCTTAACTTATGTACAACTGTGGAGTTATTAATGCTAGTCAGGTTATGTGCAAGGATTCAGGAAAATTCTTTATTCCTCATTGACTCCTGACAGTTATTGTACCTAGGAACTGGGTAACGTGTTCTGAAGTGAGCAATTATGGAAATGTTTACTTCACTGGCTGCATGTAAATGTGTGCAGAGAATGTACCAGAATTTTTCCTTGGGGGTATTTAATTCTCTCCAGGGCAATGAAAATCAAATGATTTCTTTTTTTTTTTTTTCAAAGCTTTTTTTTTTTTAAGTGTTATAATGCAGCTGAATAATGATGAATGCAGCAGAGGAAAAGGAGAGGGAGAGACAAGAGGAAAAGAGAAAGAGTAAGCTACCAATGGATCTGGAAAACAAATTTCCCTATGGAAGCTAAAACCCAAAAGGAAAGAGTTGAGGGTGGGGGTGGACCGAGGCTAGTCCTGTCAGACCCTAAAGTTTGCTGGGGAAAAATGGTAAAAAATGACTGCTCTGATATTCTGCAGTAGTACCATGGTGCTTGTAATACATTTATCTTGGTAAGAACTTAAGCAATTGGCTCAGTACTGTTCACATGGAAGGGCATCACATTTGCTTGTTAATTAAATGCAGTATCAGTGCTCACTGTCCCTGAACAGTTGGGGGAAAAAATCCAAATATGTATGCAGAGTTATGAAATTTCTAAGGATACAAATGGATTTTGTACAAATCACAACCAGATTATTGATGATACACAGCAGAGGTTTTTTTTTCTTTTCTTTTCTCTTTTCCTTTTTTTCCTGCTGCCTCCCAGGTTTACAACTCTTCTTGCTGCAACCATGGAGAGGCATTTTCAGTATTATATCTTTTCTAAGAGGAAAAAATCATGGGAATTAAGAGATTTCTTGTGAATCTGAATGAGATGTTTTCAGCACTGTGACATTTCTAACGCAAATGAGTTCTCTGAAAGTCCGTTGTAGACAGACAGGAGCAGGTAGAATCCTAATATTTAGCAAGAGGTTGTATACTCGTGTGTGACTCTGAAGTCACACAGTACTTGGTGAGAGGAAACTGGCTTCAGGTTAGTGCTCTTTCTCAGGAAGATTACTAGTTGTGTCAAGGTAATTTTTAAATTTTCCTGTAGATATTTCTTATAGTAGTGAAAATAAATATTAGTTTAAATTGGCCTCTGCGGTCAGGTGCCTGTCATTAGAATACAGTTAGATTACATTAATAAGAAATAGTTGCTGACCTTTATACTCTTTTTTTTTTTCCCCATGAATTTCCCCTGAATTTCTTAAGGAGGGGTTTCATAAAAAGGGTTTTTATGTCTTGCAGAAAATTGAGTTTTGTAGACATTACCTAACTCTTGATTTGTCACACCGGGATCAATAACATTTCGCTGCTCTTAAACACACAGAATCACAGGGGACACATAATGTTTTTTATAAGTGCAGTAAAGTTAACGTGTTGTTGAAACAAAAACTCCTCTGACAGTCCTGTAATAAGTACACTCTGAAACTAGCAAATTATCTGTAATACTAGGAAAGGCAGGAAGAGTGCTTAAGAGTACAATGTGTACGTTGTTGGCATTAGGCGCTGCAAGAATAAGAAATTAGGATTTGCTGCTCTCTCCTCAGTTGCATGTCAGAATGATTACGGAGTCAGTTTCCTCAAAAAGAGAAGCCAGCCAGGCCCCCCAGGAGTGTTTCTTGAGGCCACGTTTTTACCAAGTTTGCTTGGTATGTTTGGTCTCTTTGTTCTTGGAGGATATTCTGTATTAGTTACAGAGAAAGCCTTTTCCTTGTGGCAACGAAGGTATTTTAAGCTAGATAAGAAAAATGGTCCTTTTTCTACTACTCTCCCCAAAGTACGTGCCTGGTCCATCAGTTTTCTTTTGGAATATTCGCTAATATTCTAAAGATGTCTTCAGCAAATGTAAGTCCCATATGATGTAATTTGCAAAAGATATTTGGAATTGAAATCACCCTTGTATGTGCCTTCATTTCCTCAGTCCAGGGCATCCAAGGGATCTTGGGTCAGATTACACTAGGTGGGCACACCTTTAACTGCTCAGGGGCCTTGGCCCAAGCTGCTGCGTCTTCTCCTCACCTCTTTTTTGTTTAATTAAATTTCTGATTCCCTCTTCCAGACCTCCAAATCCCTTTTTTTTCTTTCCTCTTTCCCAAAAGGTGTTTAGTTATTACTCAGATTCTATGTTAAGAAAAAGAAAAACAGAGGCTATTTTTAATATCCGAGAGACATGCAGTCTATAAGATGGGACTGATCATTGCATGACCTTTGTTTTGTTCTTAAATATTTTTTTTTCCCTCTAGAACAGTTGCCGAGATTGGAATTCTGTTTCCGTTGAGAGGAATGGGCGTTTTGTTGGTGACAGGCAGTGGCCCTCCTCTGTACAGTGGTAGGTAGGGCCGGAAGCCGATGACGGCTCATGTGCAAATCTTGTCATTTTATGCGGGCTGGTGCTGTTCATCCTCCAGCACTTTGCAGAGAATGTAGTTTTATGTTCATTTAATAATTATCCATTTTGGTTGTACTTGTCGGGGAGAGCTTCTTGAGCCCCATCAGTTTTTCAGAGAAGCACCACTCAAGCTCT
This sequence comes from Lemur catta, assembly GCF_020740605.2. Lineage (NCBI taxonomy): Eukaryota > Metazoa > Chordata > Mammalia > Primates > Lemuridae > Lemur > Lemur catta. Next base: position 17,949,020 of record NC_059143.1, on the reverse strand, counting down.
TCTGCTGAAAATGTTTTTCCTCCCCTCCCTTCACTTCATTCCACTCTTCCCCTTATCGACGCTCTCATCAGTGCCAGAGCTCTTCAGTATTCCACTCCTGTCCTTTGTGAAGTGATTTTGCCCAGACACGTCTGGCTCAGGGTGAAGTGCCCTCCCCTGAGAGCGCGCACTGCAGCCCCAGGTCGCCAGCACCATGAATACATTATTATCCCAATTTCCATCCTGTTGCCACGGCAGCACTTTTGGAGCTGCTGGGTTATTAAGTCGTACATCACTAATACCCTGATATGAGCAGAAGTTGGATTTAATATCGGCCTTTGATCAGATTACCTCCCAACAGTCAGCTGTCATTAGAAAATTCCTTTGCTCATTATACCCTCAGAGCTCTGGCCTGTGTAGCAAAAGGGTGGCAGGCCTGATACATGGAGGCAATTTCAAGCCTGGGCCTTGCACTGTACACTTAATTTATTTTCTGACCTTTTTGTGATTTGGGGGAGATTCTGTACAGCCACGCGTGTGTGTGTGTGTGCGTGCACAGGTGCATGTATGTGTGTGTGTGTGTGTGTGTGTGTGAAGTGCAACCACAAAATCTATCTGTAGTTTTGTAGGTGCTGGATAGAGGTGTGTGCGAGGGGGTGGTTGTCTTTTGCCAAGTGATACTATACTTTGTTGGAAAGTGTCTGTTTTCTGCCTGTCCTCGGGTAATGTATAAAACATGGTGCTTCAGGTAGAGATGAAGGGTAAACTGATGTCCCCCTAAATGGCCAGCCTGTGTATGCACCTAACACTTCACTGAGCAATCTGTCAACATGTCAGCAACACATGTTTTATAAAAAGCCTCCAGTGGGAGCAAAGGCTCCTGCCAGGGCTTAGGAAATGCTTTGAATTCAGCAGATTTCTATTGCTGGAGTCCCCCGAGGTTCCTTTTACAATGCCTACATTTCAGAAATTTGAACTTGGGACCCTTAGGGGGTTCTCTCCGAATGCCTGAAAATGTAGAGTTATATTGTTGCGTGTCCCCAAGCGGTCTTTACTAATACCTGAATTCGGAGAAGCTGGAAATTACAGAGCTCCCCAGGGGGAGCTTTATCCACACCAGGAAGAAGAGAATAACTCTGCAGGGAGATTGCTTAATGCATTGCTGAAATAAAAGAATTTGAGAGAGATGGGTTGAAGTGTTTTTTTTTTTTTTTCCTTTTTCTGGCCACTCCTTCAGCTTAGCTAAGTCCTTAAAGACAAAGTCAGGGTAAGGAAGCAGCTGGGCTCTTTTTAATGAAATTTTAGATGTGGCTTTTGAAATAGTCAGATGCCTGATGCCTCCGTGTGTGTGTGTGTGTGTGTGTGTGTGTGTGTGTGTGTGTGTGCGCGCGCATGCGCACGTGTATGTGCGCGTACACACATAAGTATGTGTGTCTGCGTAGTCTCTCTCACTAGAAACCTCTTTGTTTACATGCAAAAAGTTGTTTTCATTTTTAGGTGCATCATCAGTTTCATCTTGTTTCCTTCCAACCTTAGCTGTTTCTTTTTTTATACTCCCACTGTACCTGTCTCGGTTACTTGGAAATATTTCTTCATCTCTTTCTCTTTTTTTATGGTGCTTTTCTTTTATTACATCTGCCTGTCATGCTTTGTACTCTACCCTTTTCATAACTTGTGGTGTTGCTACCTTGCTTTTGCACTCTCACTACTTTATTGAAGAGTTTCTTTATTCCTGTGACACTCTCTTTCCTTATTATTTTCCACCAGCCTTCTGCCGTCTCCTCTCAACTCAGATTTTGGAAATAGTCGGGTATTTTTGGTTGTTTTCTGATGAAACAATTTCACTGCTTTTTATAGGTGACATATTGTTATTTTGCTGCTGCTGAATTTCACTAGGAGAGTCAGGCTGTGTTCACCACGTAGAGTAGATTTGCAAGCTCTCAACTCAGACGTGCATTAATTCAGGAAGTAAAGGATAGCTAGAGCAGTGAGTTTAGTATGTGCGTGTGTGCACATCATGCATACATACGTGCATGCTTGCATGCATACGTACATAGGGCTGGAGGGCTAGGGAAGGATGGAGTTCCACTCTTAAATTTTAAGTGAATAAGAAAATTTCTGCTCTTAATCATCTCTGGTAAAAAGAAAGAAAAATATCCTCCTTGTGTGTGCACTTTTCTAGATCTTTCCTTGGCTGTCTTTTGACACCGTGTCACCTGACCTTATCAGGAGGGAGCTGGGGGCTCAGGCTCATGTTTACCCAGGGTCCTCCTGGGACTGAACACTACCTTTGAGTCCAGCTTCTTTCAGCTTTACAGACAAAGACAAGGAGAACATTCTCACAGAACTCAGCCGTCTAGTGTAAAACAGTTCCAGCTGTTGCTGCTCATGAATTTTTTTTGGGAAAAAAAAAAGTATTGGCTTGTTTTTTAGGTGTGGCTGCATTCATAGAGCTGTCTCCAGACATTGGGTTTTTTTTTTTTTTTTTTAACCAATTCAGCTGAAAAGTGGTGAAGGATTAAAATACCAACTGTTTTAGAATTTGGCAAATTATAATAATATTTTAAACTCTAATCAGCTATGATAGGAGGGATTCAGATCTTTAATTTTGAAGGTAAAAAGGGTCAGATGTTTTCAGATTTACCCAAATTTATAGTTTATAGCAGCATGTTATTTTATATTTTAAATGTAAGTTCATGTTTAACTTCTGAATATTTTTTCTGACTTTTCTTGAAAAGCTTTCTAGTGAAACATCGAGGCAGTGAAATTAATTATACTTAATGCAGACACATAAACTTGGAGGGGGTATAGTTGGTGTTTTTAAACTAATGTTCTTGCTGATACAGCAAAGCCCTGTGAGAGTTTTATGGGAGTATTTATTGTGGCCCGGTAATTGGCCGACCTCAGCTTTTAATTAGCCTGTGTTGGACCCGAGATCAGGGAAGAGCCCTTGAATTAGACTCAGATTTTGACTCTTGTTATACGCTGGCTAATCCAAGGGTTAAGCTTAGAACAGAGCAGTCTCATGGGCAGGAGACGCAAGGGTAGGAATATATGATGTGCAAAACCAGGTGACTGAGGTGAGATTCTTCCTTAGACAGAAGGAGGCAACTTTTCAAAGTGAGGTGCCTGGTGGAAACTCCTCACTAAGAAAAAAGATAATGAGTAGAGGTGATTGTTGATGTGTGTTCGAGGCTCACACTAACCTTCCTGCGAGATTTTTGGTTGCGCTTTCATTGGATAGAGTGCTTGCCCTGTGCATTGCACAAAAAGAGGTAGCAGCTGCTTTTTGCACAAAGCAGGCGCGCTGTGGTTAAAGTCATTCTCTGTGCGTTGTTCAATGCATTGGAGGAAAGCGTTTTGTGCTTAAGTACTTTTAAGTAGCCACTGGAACACTTGAATCTGGCGCCCTAAAAATTTTAAAAGCTCTTTTATCCCCGTACTCCACGTGGTGCCTTTCACTTAGAAATCTTCTGTGTTCTTTGCTATCCTTGTCAATCTGGAAAGTGCTTTATTCTTGCTGGATTTCTTTCTGGTTTTGTTTTTGTTATTTGCAGGTGTCCCTGTTAAAGCCCTAAAGGAAAAAAAAAAAAAGCAGTAGGATTTCTTACTGAAACAATATTTCTAGTTTCGGTGTGGCATTTTGTATATAATTTAACTTAATTTTTTTAGGCTTCTGACTAGCCCTTTCAAAAAGATTCCTCTGATACCTTGTCTCATTTGTGATGGAATATTGGTTTTGGCACGTCAACCTTGCCTTTCATTTCCCTGCTCACCACACACACACATCCCCACGTGTGCGAGCTCAGACTTTATTACCTCTGCACTTGGCCAGCCGGATGGAGTGTGGCTCAGCTCACTTCCTCCTTCCAAACACTGAGCTGTATTATTCAGACACCAGGCCCTGCCTCCCCTAAGGCTTGGGTGTGAAGGACCAGCCTGAACTTTGCTCCCTGGTTTAGTGACCTGATGTGCACGATTCTCACCCTGCTCCTCCCCACCTGGCACTGTCCTCCCTGCCCCTGTGCCCGTCTCTCACCCCGGCACCTACTCCCTCCCAGGCTATGTGTTCTTGCCTGGCCTCATCTGGCTCCAGAGGCAGTTGATGCCACCGAAGAAAAGGTTGGGGAAATTTTAGCTGGCAGAAATGCCAATAAAAATATTCATAGGTGCTCTGTGTTCTCAATTTTGCCTTCCAAACTCTAGGAAGTTTAGGAAACGGAGCAGGGGAGTCTTTTTGAAACCCTTGGATTCTTAAACAGAATTTTCCTATGGTTGTAAACTGGGAGGAACTTCCTAAAAAAATGACTTACTCTCAGGAAGGGTGCAAAGGCTATTTTTGAGAGTCTTAAAAACAGGATCCCATTTTGAACAAAAGGTAAAATCCTTTGCCTGGGATGTGAAAGGATTTTTTTCCTGCTCGTTTTAGGCCAGCAGGATTCTAGTAAATGCTGATTAAGTACTGCCTGTGATTCCTTCTGTTATTTTTGACCACATGCTTTATTTCAGCCACCTGCCTGATAAGATACTCCATACTGCACCGGGCAGTCACACACCTCCTAAGTGTGCCACACTCAATCTTCTTGATCAGACTGTGTATCAGAGCCTTTATGAAAGGAAAGTCAGAGTGTTTGAGCACAGCTTATAGCCCCACCTTTTCATAGTTGTGTGATTTTGGGAAATTACTTAACCCCTCTGTGCCTCTGTATCTGTAAAATGGAGCTAATAATAGCACTCTTCTCGTGGGTTCCCTGAGGAAGTAAAAGATGACGTATGTCAAGCAGTGCCAGCTTAGAACGTAGTTAGTGTTCACTAAATGTCAGCCACTATTGTTACTATATAGAGTAAGTTAGTCATTAAGAGACTTTTGCTATTTTCCACATTTTGCATTTCTATTCATGCATCCTATGAAACAAACTTTGTGCCTTGTGATTTGGGCCAGCGAACTTAATTTGGGCCAAAGTTTCACTTTGAGATAGAAAGCGAGACCTTCCTACTTACCTTCAGGTGCCGGAATGAGGAGAACGTTCCCTCCTTCAACAGTCTGTTTAGTATTTGTGTTGAATAGCAATAACAGATCAAAGTAGGTTTACATAAACAATAATTGCCTCACGTGTGTTTTAGACTGCTTCTCGCTTTTCTCATTCTTTTCTATTCCTGGTTTCCTATGAAAAAGTTTCTGCAGCTAAAGTACCATGCAAGATAAATTCAGCTGTAGGGGCATCAGAAATTAAATGGTTGTGGAACACTAACTTATATTTCGCTTGACTCCTCACCCCTAAGTCTATTATTTGGTAATAAGATATAAAAGAAATTTTAGAACCAGGAAGTAGAAAATGAGGGCAAGTCAGGTGTAAGGAATGTTTTGCTTAGAGTGAATATAGGTAAGGATTTGATAGTAGGGGCAGGAAGGGATTTGGGTGAGGGAGAGGCTGAGATGGTATTTGCATGCTCTTGTATCAAGGCAGTGGATCTGTGGTTTATAGTAACATGTATATTACCCTTGATCACTCCTTGAAATCAGTGAATTAGAAATAAAGATATCCCTAGAAGGTTAGGAAAACTCCATTCTTCTCAATGGGACAATATGATTTACTACTTTTGTTTTTAATTGTCAGCACACAGAGAAAAGAGTTGGTCAGACACAGATGAGGCTAATGTCAATGTTGATATGTTATCCTTCTAGTTTGCAGAAAACCTCACAAGTACTGGATGAGGGCTTTACTGTGTCTTCCTTCTTTGTTTTTCACTTTGAAAGAAGCCTAAAGTCCTTCAGAATGCAGTGGCACTGTGTGTAGTGCCCGATCTGACTTCTGGGTGTGCTTCTGGGATTGAGTAAAGGTGTAGAACCTTGTCAGGTAAGGATTATTGTAACTGAAACAGACAAAAGGAGGAGATACGAAGAGACATTAGGAAGAAATCTTGTTCCTTTTTAAAATACCCCTTTTCACTCCTTATACAAAATGAAAAGAGAGGGTCTATGTGTTTATAAAAATGTGTGAGCATGTGTGTGATTAGACAGCATCATGGTGTGCATTCAGCTATGTTGTGGGCATTTAATCTTCACATAACTTAATGCTGGTGTTGTCTTTATCGCTTGTATATGTTTGAGGCATTTCTTTGGCATTTTCTCCTATTATTGTCAGTCCTGGGAGTGTTTGAGACAGGATGGCCATCTGTCAGGGCTGAGGGGCAAGGCTGAGGGGAGTTGGTGTTTGGGTGGTGACAGGGGAAGCTCAGAGTGTGACATCCTCTAAGGATCCTTCCAGCCCTGAGCCTGTGATTCTGTGAAATAATTTGTCTCTAATGTAGTGCCAGGGACATTTTTTTGAAACCTAATGTGATATCATATCCTTTATCAATATATTGTATCACTGCAGTTTGTGACATTATGCTGTAAAATGCTAGACCATAAAAGCCTATAATTTATAAGGCTATATTAGGTACTTACTTTATGTATTATAGCCTGATAGCCTTGTAATTCAACGTTGCCTATCATTTATTCTATATATAATTCCATGGAGGGTTCTGGTGACATTATAAACCACAAAAGCAGAGCTCAAGTGGTTAGTCATTAGAACCCCAAGATAGAAATACCTTGTATTACATTATTCAGTATTTATTATTTTCCATAATGTGAAGGTAAAACACTTGGATTTGAAACATTTTCTATTTACGTTCTACATCATGGTATTCATATACATGTCAATCAGAAGCACTTGGATTGAATACCACATCACAACCATATGCAACCTTGTTTTTGTTTAAAATGTATGTTTGTTATATAAGGATATGTTGTCCATCCCTCTGCATAACAAGTTTTTCCCCTGGCTGGTTATCAAAAAGGAAATTCTGCTTCCCATCCGTTGTGAAGTTTTTTGCTGCCTATTAAAGAAAAGCAAAGTACATTTGTTTTTGAATGAATTCTAAATCATTCATACAGAGCTTGGTCAAAAAGTAAATATTCTACAAGGCTCTCTTACATTACAGAAAAACCACTGTAGTATTGGTCATGGGCCAAAGGCTGTAGTTATACTAACATATGTTGAAATACATTAGATCATTATTGTACAATGCTGTAGTATATTTTTATAAGTTGTCTGTGTGTCCAAACTAATTACATAACAAGTTTGATTGATATAATCCTCTTGCATAAAGTTGGTTCTTGTTTTATAAACAATGCTGCTCTCTCTTCTATTCGTCACCCTCTTCCTCACTACTTCTCTTTACCTTTTCAGGGACATTTTGATTATAGAAGCCATGGGTGGTATGACAGATTATGGCAACAGAGGCAGCTGGTATATTTCATTTGATTTCAGAATAAAAATTAAGTTCCTCCTTCTCCCTCCCGCCACCGGTTTCCCGACAATTTGAGTAGTTTTTCCTTGAGATTTGTAGAGACTAAAGCTTCAGAAAAAGAGAAAGATAACCAAAAGTTAATAAAATAACTGAGTTATAAAGTAGCTGAAGGCAACGTACTGTAAAAAATGACCTGTTTTATGACATCACATTATAATAACTATTCACAGTGGCGAGCAAGTCTGTAGAGGATCCATGGTTATAGTCATTTATTATTTGTTAAAAGTGAAGGAAGAGAGAAAGAGATTGGAGAAAAAAAGAGGAGGAGGAAAAATTAGAAGCAGCAAGCAGACGGCTTTCACTTTAAATCACAGTGCAATTTCTTTTCTCGCCAGTAAGTGACTTGAAAGTATTGAAAGATAAACAACCTGAGCCAGAGCCTTGGATTCTTGCCATATGCTAGGATCTCAATTAAGGGATGAAATTGGAAGACACTCTTCAGTTTTATCACCAGTGAGGCTGGGTTCTAGGGGTCGGTATAGCAGGCAGTGGACTGTCCTGGGCATGGGCGGGAGTAGAAGGGCATCACTACCTACATTAACATTAACAGGACTTAGTAGCACCAAGCTTTTTGCAAATCAGTAAGAGAATAGACCCCTAGAAGCGAAAAGTGGGTAGAGAGTGGGGGGTTTAACTTTACTTGAATCTCCTCTCTGTTAGAAATACTTGTCTCTTTTTCTTTGTCATGTGCTGAGGCATTTACTGATGAGTAAGTAACAGGGAAAATCACAACTGAAAGAACTTAGATTCTCTGTAGAGGACTGAGATTTTAAGTGCTCTTCAAATACAAGTTGCAGGGAATGTTGGAATTACCACATTTTTGGATACGTGAATAGCGATTCTCTCCATTTGAGCACTAATTTGCATTGCCTGTGCTGTCATATTTTGCTGTGGCACCATTTTCTCTAAGTATTGCATTATTGACTTAAAAGGTGTCATTTTCCAAATGATGGAGGAAAGGAAGTACATTTTCCTTATTTCATAATTTGCACACAGATTGAAGAAGACTTACCATTGTCACAAAATTTGGATATGATGGATCTTGTATTTTAACTGGATTGTGGGTGTAGGGAAATCTACCAGTACATTAATTTTAATGGAAGATTGTGGCATCCTTGAAAAATATTTTGAAAGTTAAGTCAGGTTAATTTTCTTCCTTATTTCTTTGCTACTGTTTCTTAAGGCCTGCTCATCTTTGACTCCTTACTCCTCTTCTGTGTCATCAGGGATAATTGTCAATTCAAGATAATTGTGGCTTCAGTAATATTTATATTTAGTGTGATGCTTTTCAGCCATAAAAATGCAGTGCCAATATCAACTTATTCTGATCTTGAGCTGAAACTAGGTGAAATGCTGACTTTCTTTTACCTGTGCTCCTCACAAAACAATAAGGTAAATGACTTTAAATACACATACATGTTCTTCCACTGAGCCTTTGGCACTTAGGTCCTTGTGAGTGCAAAGATTTATGTGCATTTTACTTGGTAGGTGAGGCTTTGCGTTCCACTTTAATGCAACTCGCTACTAATAGTTAATTTAAAACCCCAAATTAGATTTATATAGTTTTTTTCATTGTTCTGTTTTGTCCTAAGCCCACCTTTCTCTTCCTACAGATGAAAAACTAGCTGGATTGGTGGCAATAAGAAAGGAAAATAGCATTGTTTTAAAGCTAAATTATCCAATGGAGGATTTAATAAGGAAAGGTTGAAAGATTGCAGTATTTGATGGGCTTCTGCTAGGAATAAATAGATCATGTTTATATTCCCTTTTTTCTAGACATGCTGATGAAATAAATCATCATAAATTTATTAATGATAATAGCCAAACTCATTTAACTTTCTGCTTTCATGATATTAAATGAAGGTAAACTAAATACATCTGAGCTAATAGGACTTCACTAACTTCATAGATACGAAAGAAAGTGATATAGCCACATTAACGCGGCTTTGGAAGGGGCAGTGCGTAAGTAAAGTGTAGGATGTGTGTTAAACACATTGCAGTTTCAGCGAGCTCTCTCTTCTTGAACTAGGCAGGCAGCATTAATGCGTTATGCTCATATGTTCGGGGAAATGGGACCCCAAAGTACTTTCCTCGCTGTCCAAGTGTGCATTCTAAGTAGAGCTCTTTCTCTCTCTGTCTCCATGTATTCAGCATTAAAGTGATATTTTACACTGCTTAAAAATTATGTGAGTGTTTGCTGCTGTTGTGTAGGAAGGAAATAAATCAAGGGCTTTTGTGGGATTTAAAATTCTTCCCAAGAGGAAAGAGCTAATATTAAGGCCTTCACAAGTGGGATTAATTTTGTATATCTCTCAGGAGTCTATTGGGCATTATATTTATACATTATGAAATGTGTTTTGATATGCCTTAAATTAATATTTTTCTGTCTGCAGGGTGAACGTGAAGGTAGCACTACATGTCTGGGGTGGGCGGAGGGGGAAGAAAGGAAGTGAGGAGAGAAGTGATGAGGCCCCGGGTCGAGGTGTCGTGAGGATGCACATGTCACTGGTCTGATAATGTCACTGATACTCAGATCGGTTTCTGTGGTGCCCTGAGTAGCCTCAAAAGCAAAGTTTACCTGCATGGTGGCACTGACAGGAAAAACTCTCTACTTTTTCCACTATCACTTTTCACATTTTGCTTTTAAAATGTAGCCCTTAAAAATAAGCTCTTTTTGCACGTGGTGCTGGTGGCCAATTGCCAAACTTTGTGCTTCTCCGCCATCAATAGCAGCTTCCCTGGACATCTTTTAGCAGATGCTGTCAACTCATCACCTTTCTCTCACTCCCCCCACACTGCCTTCATGGATCACTGCCTATGCTGGTGCTCGTGTGTCAAGGGGAAGGGCACAGCTGCAAAAAGGGTCACCCCTGGAGGCCCAAGCTTCCTGTCTCTGTGGCGTAGGCAATCCTGGTCAGTCTAGCCTGTGACCTGTTTCCCCTTCCTTTCCTTAGATGTGTTTGGCAGGAAAGCCCATTGGCCCCAGTGCAGAACATGAAACTTTGGCTGGAGGGAGGAGAAGGAGAGAGGGAGGGAGCAAGCTCCGAGAATGTAGCGACATGTCATCATGTGGATATAGTGTTGGTAATCAAAATGCGTGTTTTGAAATAAGATGTGTTTCTTGCTATCTGGCTAATAATCTTTGTTATTTTAAGAACAAATGGGGAGGTGTGTTACACGTAATGTCATTACTGCACGAATGGCTGCCTGGATGGCCTATAAATCAAGGTGTAAAGATTCTGTGTGTTTATTTTCATTTGGTCACAAGTTTGAGTCCGTCTGAACTACTCAGCCAACTATAGCTCTACATTGCAGTGAAAAAAAAAAAAAACTCATTTGTCCCCCCTTTTAAAAAGCGATATCCTTGACTTTGCCTTCCTATTTTTTTCATTTTTGCTCCATAAGCTGTATTGGAAGAAATTTTAAAGTTCATCCTTTACAAAACCTCAGTTACATGATAGAAAGGTTTATTCAAATGCTTGTCGTATTCTTGCTAGTTTTATCACAGCAGGATCCAGTAGCCCCACAAATCGGCAGGAAATCCACCGTAAATTTTTCAGTTCCTTGATGATTGAGTGTTTGCACTATAGCAAGTTCTTTTGGCAATATTTTATAGGTCGGATGAGGAATTTGTTTTGAATGAAAGCCCAGAGAAGGTTTGTAAGTTTTTCTCTTTTTCTTCTTTATTTCTGATTTTTTTTCTCCTTTGGGGTTGGAACATTTTTTTTTCTCTGTACACGGATGCTTGGTTGAACAGTAGGATATTGAGGTACTTGCCATGACTGGCAGACATAAAGTTAAATATACAACAATGAGGAGGGAATCTAGGGGACAAGCCATAAGTCCCACAATGGACTTTAAGATACTGTAAATATATTCAGATGACAACTCTCCCATCCACTAGACACAACATCTTATTTCATTTTGAAAACAAGTCTGAAGAATGCTCCAAGAATTTTACATTGAATTTCTGGCAGTATGCAAGTATTTCTTCATTATTCCAAAGTACCTGCCCACAACTATATCATAAATATTAATATAAGTAGAGTCGGCTATGTTGAACTTTGTTTTTGTTACATTTTCCTTCCAATGAGACTATCCTTCTCCCGTTTTGTTGTTTTGGTAGATTCTCTATTTTTCTTTTTTTGTTTTTTGGTCTTTTTTTTCTTTTTTAGATGGGGTTACTCTCTTTTGCTCAGGCTGGTCTGCAGTGGCTCAATCATAGCTTACTGCAGCCTTGAACTCCTGGGCTCAGGTGATCCTCCTGCCTCAGCCTCCTGAGTAACTAGGACTATAGGCACTCGCCATCACACCTGGCTAATTTTCTTATATTTTGTAGAGATGGGAGTCTCACTATCTTGCCCGGGCTTGTCTTGAACCCCTTGCCTCAAGCAATCTTCCCGCCTTGGCCTCCCAAAGTGCTGGGATTACAGTTGTTGAGCCACCATACCTGGCAGATTCTTCATTTTTCTATAATATATAATCTTGGAAAAATATTTGTCAATGAAATTTTATTTGTATGAAACTATTAATAAATACCTTGTGTTTGTTTTGAACCATATGATATTAGTCTATATTTTACATAGTTAGATGATAGCATGGTAGCATCTTCCTGAGAATCTTTAGAATTCCTGAAAATCAGTTCACCCCAGGAGGATTTGGACATATCCCAGAAGTTGTGAGAGACTGCCATCTGGTCACACAACCTATACATAGAGTAGCTCCAGTTTCTCTTAAACCTGGATGAAATGACCACCATGACTGCTGACCATGCTGAGAGAATTCTTGGGAATTTGTTGGTTCCTTGGTATTTCTCACATAAAGAAATCCCTTAACAGCAATCCCTCCAGGATCCCTTAATAACTCTTAATAGTAGAGACTCAGGAAGCCAAAGCATCAGTGTATCTGCATCATGGGAGAAGGTTCTTCCCTTTCTTTTTGGAAGTGAAAGGAGGTGGGGGTAAGGAGATTTAGATTCCATGTTCCAATCTTCCATCATTGACCTCTGAGCTTGCATGAGTTCTTTAATCTTTCTGGCCCTCAACTTCTTTATCTGTAGAATATTTAAACTATCAGGGTTCTTTCTGCTCTGAAGGTCTATGAGTCTACCTAATATTTCTTAATTGGTTTTACTGTTAACAACAGGGAACTATACTTAACCTAATCCCAAATTAGCCATTATGGACAGGTGGCAGATTTCTTATAATATGTCCTCTACAAGGTGTATCATTACGATTGAAACTTTTAGAAAGTAAAACAAGCAGCCCTAGATAATTTAAAAATGTTATGACTTATGAACAATCCATATATATTAAGTAATTGTGACAAATATTTACATAGTGCTGTGTTCTACACTCTAAGTACTATACACACTCTTTTAACAATCTGATTTAGGTATTATTATTACTATTATTCCCATTTTACAGATGGGGAAGCTGTACTACAGAGAAGTCAAGTTAACTTGTCCCAAGTCACATAAATAGTGAATGAGGAAGCTGGGGTTTGAACTTAGGCAAGATGCTTCCAGATTCCTTGCCCTTAACTCTAATACCAGGCTACTTCACAAGCAGACGTATTTGTCTTTTGCACTGCAAATCGCTGAGTCCTTCCCGTTACTGCTACTAACATTCACTATTGTGAAAAAGAGTTTGACCTCTTAGATATATGAGTGTATGGAAGTGGAGTGGAGGAAGCCAACTCACTAGGGCTAGACTGCTTGTATTGCGGTTCCTTGTCAAAGTTGCCTTTCTGACACCTTCATCTATTAAAAATATTACTTTATTAAGATTTATAGTATTTTAAAAATACCTTTGAGAAGGCTAAATTTCTGTTAATGGTAGTCATTCACAAGTTGGTGGGAATTGATTTAGTCAGATTGCTTTCTTTTCAAGACTAGAGAACAGTTGTATTGAGGGGACTGAAAATTTGAACAGGAAGAGCTGATGGCGGAGCAGGATCAATATATAGAACTGTCGCTGGCTCCATCTGGAGACCCAGATAGAGTGACTTAGAGGCTGGTCAAGAGAGTTTGAGGGTTCTGATGACATGAGGAGAGAGAAGCTAGGTAACAGTAATTAAGTTCAGGAAAGAAAGCAGGACAGTTCATGATAACTTCATTTATTATTATACAAAATCTACCAAGAGCCAGTCCCTGAGTCCAAGAAAGGAAAAGGGAAAGATCTAATTAACCTCTTCCTTTCTCTTCTTCTTTGACCTCTCCTTTTCTTCCCACATTTGTTGTTCCCAAAAGTCAAACCTTAAGCAAGTCTTTTGAACACTGGAGTTAGGCAATGTCTCAAGTGAAGCAGCTACTTGTGTGTGTGTGTGAGATGGAGGAAGGGGGGTTGGTGCTGTGAAGTTTCCTGAAATCTAGATTTTTGTTTAATATTTGCAAAAAAATGTATGCTATGAATAACAGTTGACTTACCAACACGGGTTTAGAAGACAGCCTGTTAAAACCTAATGATAATAGTTAACGCTTTGTTATCTAATGAAGCTGTTTATTTTGATCCCTGATGACACTTGGTTTCTATTATTGTCATCTCCAGGAATTTGCTTTGATTTTGCCTGCAGACTTTCTGCTTCCTTTCTTCCCTTTTGCTACCCTGGGTTTTCTCATTCTGTATTCTCTTCCTTTTCATGGTGTCCATATTTCTCTCCCCTCCTTCCCTCAGCTGCTTCTGTTTCTTCCCCCCTTTCTCTCCCCATTCTCCTCTCTAACTCTTTGTCTCACAGAGTATCTAATTATATTCCCCTGGTTTAGCTAACAAATAAGTAGAACTTTCAGGCTTTGGTTTAATTAATAATGAAAATTACTGGAAGAAATAATCAACATAAAAATAAACATTATGATGATGTAAATTATACCCCATAAAATTTGGTTTTGAATAAAATTGACAGAAGAATGAAATCTTCATGACAAAATGTAATGCTTCAAAATTTGAATCACAAAAATTGAACTTGGTAGAAATATTGATCTTAAAGAAACCTTAGAATATGTTTAATATGGACAGAACTGATAAATGAATCAAATTTTCATTATATAATTTTAATAAAAATGAGTTGATCCCAGTGAAAATAATTTCAGTGAAATAAGAATGAAAATGGAAAAACTAGAGTAGTTTAACTGTGCTGTAAGAGAAATTGATGAAGGAATTTAATCAACTCAGTTGGGTATATTCCAGAATTTCTTTAATGATAAAAATTCATCAGTATTTACAAAATTCTGTTTAAAGTGCTTGTATTTAGCATTCTAGGATTCAAAATGTTGGAACAAAATGGCAGAGTAAAAATAGCAGGGATAAGTATCCTTATCCCCTCATTTAATCCTCATAGCTCTAAAAATTAAGTGGTAAGAGCATCATATCCTACACGAGTAGTTGAGGCCCAAAGAGTTTAGAAAGTTGGAAACTACTTGAACCAGGCATCTGATTTTAGTTCATCATAACGATGAGGGTACCAACTTTTTTTTATGGTATCTGTCTGCAAAGAAGAAAGTACTTTGGATGTAAAAACATTCTATTACATGAAAAAAAAAATAGCACTGTTAAATTTTAAATAGTGATAGTATTATGGTCATAAATTGGATATTCTAATGAAAATTCTAATAACCTATTTAATCATTTTCACAGATACGTTAAGAAAATTATTGACCTAAAAATTTTTTTTTTCATCTATCAGAATAACTATGATAATGTATCTTGATCTTGGTCAGAATCAGTGGTTTGAAGGATGGAGAAATCGGTGTCTCCCATATGCTAGGCCCTGGGCACTAAGTTTAAATATCAAAATTACCTTCCAATTCTGGATGTATTAATATATTTTTATCCTGGCGCTAAAGGGGACTCATTCTTACCTTGGTTTTGATGAAGAGATTTGAAAACTGTGTCAAGATATTCTTGTAATTTAGAACAGTGCCTAGCTACTGGTTCACTGAGAATTGTCCAAGGCAACAATAACAGAAGAGGAGATATTGCACTGGCCACTTTCAATGCTTCTGCCTCTCTCCTACTTCACAATTATCCACCAAAGGTATCTAACTTGATGTTTAAAGAAAGTTTGAAATAGGCAAAACTTCTTGGCAGTCTGTCTCTTCGCTACCCTCCTTAGCCTCATTCTACCTCCCAATTCTCTCTGAAGGTCTCTAGGCACATAAGGTGCTCAAGCCATGGCATTCCCACCCTGGGGCATCCTTTCAGTCGTCCCCTATATAACAGGTTTAAGTGCCCCCTTCTCATGCTTAACCCACCACCCCAGGCAGAACTCCTGTCTCTTAAGTGTGATTTTAGCCGAGTATTAACACTGTGGTCCTATTTCTCCTTCTATTTATTTACCATATCATAAAACTTACCACTTTCTTATTTTGATAACTTATTTATTGCTTTTCTTACCCATGAGCTCTGTGAGAGCAGAAATTGTTTTTCTTTGATTATAGTAGATGTGCAGTAAATATTTATAGAATGACAAAATAAATTGCTACTTAGAGCAAATTCATGCTAAGATGTGAATAGCCAAGATGGTCTTCACCTTCCCAGACATTTCTGTATTTTCTAAAGAAAAGTTATAGTATTTCTGTAAGCAAATCGGTGGGCTTCAAGTAGTGTGACAAAGTGGAAAAAAATCAGGTATTGTGAAGAAAGGCATTTTGGGGTACAGGAGTTCCTATAAAGGAGTAGTATACTACATAAACTTATAACCCTAGGGAAAGATATCTGCCTTAAATTGTTACTGATTTCTTAAAAAAAAATTAATTCCATTAAATATTTATAAACTGACAGGTTCTCTGTGATTCCTTCATACTTTGTTCAGAGCAGGTCTTTTGGAAGGGCTGTGGAAGACTCCCGCGGTGTGGGGGAGGAGTGGAGACAAATAGTTGCACAGAGGCGATTGTTTACATGTACTATATAGGGACTTCTTGTACTGTCTGTTCTCTACAAGGCAAAAGCTATTGTCCATTGTGCTACTATCTCTTAATTGTTGGTTTACTTAACTAAGGGTTTTATAACCCTAGTAAAAACTTAAGAGTCTTAGGATGTTTGGTCAGTTGCTTTGTTTTGAAATGCCTGGCTCCTTTTCTTTAATGCTGATGAAGTAAAATACTGGAGTCTTTCCGCATAGCAGGGGGTGGCTAGTAAGTCATGGGCAGAGTCAGCAACTCTGGGCATTGCTTACATTGATAGAACTTTCTGCAGAGCCGTTACCTTTAAGCCCTTTCCAAAGAGACAGGCTTAGTCACCTGGTCAGGGGAGGCCACATATCTGGACAGCCTCAGCTCAATCTCTTCATCAAGTGGCTTTTAAAAATTAAAACAAAAACAAAATAAGAAAAACCCACATACACAGAGAAAACAGGAGAGGGGAGAGGGGGAGAGGGAAAGGAGAGGGGACAGATAGAACAGGCGGAAGAGTGGGAGGAGAGCAAATACATTCTTTTGGCTTTTTGTTTTTCTTCCTAGCTATTTGTTACTATAGGAAACTAAAACATTTGCTGTGACTAGATAAACTGGGGTGAGGGATTCATTCACTGAGTTGACAAACCCTTATTAGGCCCCGTCAGTGTGCCAGGTATACTATGTGACAAAGATGGGAAATAGCATAAAATCATAAACTTGAGCAGGGAATCGGTCTCATTACCTGCAGAGGGTACACGGGGGACTCTAGGAACGAGAAGGAGGATGCATTCAGAGTAGGGTTTGAGCGCTAAGCTTTACAGCGCACCCCCTGGCTCCTGCTAATCAAACAGGTGAGGTATTAGGTTATTAAATATGAAATGTCCGATTTCGAATCAAAAGTTTAGTTTATTGTATTTCGAACAAGAAGCAGTACAATTAAGCAAAGTATGTGCCTAATGTATTGACACAGATTTGCCATGTTAAGGGTAGCTTGCTTATGCCAGCAGTGAAGAAGCCTGGACAGCGATTGGCAATGAAATCTCAAAAGGGGTTTTCCATAGCTTGTTGAGAATTAAATATTTTTCCTTTCAAGAAGTGGTCTAAAGCCTGGAAGAAGTGATAGTCAGTTGGTGCAAGGTCTGGTGAATATGGTGGATGACAGAGAGTTTCCAAGTCCAACCTCTGTAGTTTGAGCAGTGTTGTTTTTTGTGACATGTGGTCTTGCAAGAGGATTGGCCTGTCTCTATTGACCAATCTTGGCTGCTTAATCACAAGCATCCTCATCATTTCATCCAATTGGTTGCAGTAGACATCCACTGTAATCAACTGATCAGGTTTCATGAAGCTGTAGTGGATAATACCAGTGCTGGACCACTAAAAGACACCATTAGCTTTTTTTTTTTAATGAATATTTGGTTTTAGACTGTGTTTTGGCACTTTATCTTTATCCAGCCATTGTGCTGAATGCTCTCAATTGTCAAGAAGAATCTGTTTTTCATCACATGTAACAATACAGTGTAGAAATGGTTTGCCTTTATGTCATGACAGCAAAGAAAGGCAAGCTTCCAGACGATTTCTCTTCTGATGCTTATTTAATTCATGAAGTACCCATCTATCCAGCTTCTTTACCAAATGGTCCAACATTGTTGGAACAGTAACGTCAAACCTTGCTGCTAATTCACGTAAGTTGAAATGGATTCACTTCCACTACAGCTTTCAGCTCATCACCTTGGTCTCAGGTTGCCCACGTGCCTCACTTTCAAAATTAAAATCATCAGAATGGAACTTCTCAAACCATTGACATACTGTGCATTCATTAGCCACATCCTTCCCAAACACTTCAATGATATTTCGAGCTGTCTGCACTGCTTTAGTTCCATGATGGAACTCATATTCGAAAATAACACGAATTTTTGACTTATCCATAGTTTCACAAAAATAGCTGCAAGAAAAAATGTGAAAGATAATCACAAGCCAAAACATGCATTTGAAAGACCGAGGATGTACCTACATAACGGCGGGCAGGGGGTGGGGGGAGGGAAGCAAGAGTGTCAAAGGGAAATGTCAGAGATATCGACTGTCAACTTAGTGCTTAAGGAAATCGGACATTTCATGCTTAATGACCTAATATTTATTTAGTTAGGTCTAGAAGATACTAACTCGCCCCAAAGTCTCTGTTTTGCCAGTAACCGAGACGTTCTGATGTAACTCACATGGGGCCACATTGATGATGACTCTGGATGTGAATTCCTGGAGATCCACCTTTCCCCTCAGACCCTCCCATTCACACTTTCACAGCCGCACTGGGGCATTGCAGTAAAGTTCGAGAAGACAAGAATCTTAGAGGGAAAAGCAAGAGAAGAATCTTGTATTATAAAGTATCCAAATAACAGGTTTCCAGGTTTTAGTAGTATTTTTACTGTGTTGAAATTGTGCCTTAATTTTTTTAAAAAAAGATATGTATTATTTATAGAGTAACAGTTATGTTTTAGTTGAACTCTGGTGACCTATATCTTCCTTCTCATATTCCGTATGCAGTTTTACTCTCCACGTGCCTTAGTATTTTCATTTGTCCCTATGGCTCTCATGGGCATTTTGAAGATTGAAGAGATAACATAATGTTGATAAAGTATTCTGAGCACCGAAGAGCTACAATAAGTATAACACATGAGTAATAATAATAGTAGGAAATCCACTTCTTTCTCTGAGAAGCATGCCAAAAGGTATAAAGTTTTGTGATAAGTTCTCAGCGATAGTAATAATAATTATAATTTATTGTACATACGTACATTGAATTTTTAAAAGAAATCCGTGGGGTTGAAACACATTTTTCGAATGCAGATGCTGAGGTTCCGAAGAAAAGGTTAAGTAACTTGCTGAAGGTTTCTCCCCCCAAGTCCTGTGCCCTTATCCCCCACACCACATAGCTCCCCTGTGTGGCACTCCCTCTCATTTTTAATGCTGACTTCACCCCCAAAATGCACTAAACACTTTGCCAACCTTAGCTTATTTCACTCTTTCAACCAACCTTAGGAGAGGTAGGTATGGATTTTATTGTTTTGTTTGCTTTGTTTTGTTTTACCATTTTATCTGAGTCATAGGGGCACATCGTAAATAAGTGGCAGAGGTGGGATTTGAACCCAGGATGTGTCTGACTCGGGAGACTCTGGCATTTCCCATTGGGTTATATGATCTCTCAACTGAATCAAGTCGTGCTCAAATGTTTTCAGTAGCTTTCCAAGGCTCTTAGAATGAACTTCTTGGTCCTTTAGGCACCTTATTCCTATGTAATTTTCCCATGCAGAACTTGGCATCCCGCACCACCCCAGCCTCACCTTGTCCGCTCTGCCAGCCCCACTTGAACTGACCAACCACTTCTCCTTCTCTGGCCTGGCTTTCTGTGTGGAGTCCATCACCTCCTTGCCTCTTCTTCTCCCTCTTAGTTTAAGGTTGTTCCTTCTAAGATCCCCCCCACCCCCGAGTCACAGTGTAGGTGTGTCCGCTGTCCTATTGTTTCTGAACGCCTGTTGAGTAATATCTCTTCTGATCATCCTATAAGCCCCATGAAGTCTGAAATACCACTGACTGCTATGTTCCCAGTGGCTGGCACACAGTAGGCACTCCCCAAATCTTCATTGCACAACATGTGGAAGTAATGAATAGTCTTGAGATTCTGGTTTGCCTGGACCCCGGCTACACCCTCCTGTTTCTGTGTCTTTGTTTTCCTCTCTGTTCCCTTCAGCTGTCTCATCTCTGCTCGTGGAAGTGTGTGCCTGTCGTGCTACCCTCTCCAACTACTTCGGAGATGAACTAATCTGATCCCTCACTAGATATTAGTCCCTTGGGTATCTAACAGTGTACATATTTGTTGGATTGAAACAAATTGATGCCATAACTCAGTCTTAAGAAGGTTTATTTCATAAGGGTCACAAGAATTGAATCAAAGGGCTGCTTCAAAAGTTTCTTTTCTGCTAAATTACAAATCCAAACTTGGCTGAGACCTATACCTACAATGGGCCGTTTTAAAGTCAGCTCATGATTTGATCCCACTCCTGGGGAGGAGTAACCTGCCTTACTCCTTACTGGCATCCATCCTAGGACTCCAGGCTGGGTGTGAAGATCAAGAAAAAGACTGGCTGTCTCCTTCTGGTGTACATTGTCTTAGCTGCCATGTTGTTGATAGTAGCTCGGGAATTGGGAGCTGAAGCACTGAACTCTCACTGCCTGGTTCAAATCTACTTCTTACTGACTCTGTCTTCTCTGTTTTCTCATCTGTAAAACCTCATGGGTATGTATGAAGCATAAATGACCTGACATATGCAAAGCATGTAGCAGAGTGCCTGGCACACTGTCATTACTCAATAAATGATAGCCATTATTTTTTTATTACAATATTTTATGCCTAAATAGTGCTTGATGTTTGCAAAACATTATTTTCACTTACTCTATTATAGTGGATGGGTAGGCAGCCCCTGAGAAGTCCACATAGTGGTCTTCCTTTATAAACAGACTGCATATCTCCAGTGTCATTTTTGATAATCTAATTCTTGGTCCTTAATCTTTTATTTTATTTTTTTCTCTCCAGAAAATCCTGTAGGGTTCTAGAAAAAAAGACAGGAAAGCTGGTGGGTCAACAAGCTCTTCCCTCACTGGCACAGGGTTGCTCCTTCTGGTCTGTTTCCAGTATTGTCTCAGTCACAGTGAAAGTCTCTCTAACATCGAGGCTTCCGACACATTTCTTGGGAAGTTATTCTTTTAACATATTGCCATTAGGAATTTTGTCTTGATATAAAACCTGAATTTTCCTTTGCTTAATTTAATCCCTCTTCACATACACCTCGGACCTCTTTAAATAATTCTTTTCCCTCCCTGCCATTTGCACCTTTCAGTTACTTGTAGAGAGTTGTCATAACTCCCTTTGGGCCTAATCCTATCACTGCAATTCATGTTGGGCAAGCTGTACATTTTGTACTAGTCTATGGGCATATTCTAAGAATGCTCTCTTGCTGGGATAAAAGCAATTCTCCAGTGGAATAATCCAAACCTTATCATCAATAACAGCTACAAAATGTGAAACAAAGCAAGTGACTTTTTCTGAAAACAAAGAAAGTAATGAACAGGAAGATGTTATTTACCTTTTAATGTTATTATTCTTATCAATGATGAGAGTGCCTCTTGTTATAAATAATGTAATGTGTAGCTGTCTTTATTTAATCTCTAGTCTGTACATATAGAAGGGAATACTATATGGACAGCTCCAAATGGCAGATAAACCTAAAGGAATTTTGTTTTCTAGATGTGAAGGGATGTGTGTGTGTGTGTGTGTACATGTATATCTATGTGTCTTCATGTTCTGGGAGTTTACACAAAATATTGAAGAAAAAATTGAGAAAACTAAAGAGATATGGGAACATTGTTGAATGTTTTCCATGGTGATGGGATATAGACCTCTTCCTAAGACTCTAAAGTCATAGCTCTTCATTAAACACGGGCCCAGCCTTTCTGATTGGAAGAGATATAAATAATTTTAAAATATATATTTGGTAATTTACAAGTTGGATCGTGTTTTCCAGGGAGGAGGAGGTTGCGCGGCTGCTGCTGGTGGGTGGGGATGTGATTATTTTCTAGGAGACCTCCCTGCTCGCTTTGGGTGCTCTGTGAAGCCACTGGCAGACGAAGAGGAGCAGGAAATATCCCTTGTGAATGGATTTCTGACCTTCAGGCATTTTACTGTCCACTTTGAGACAGTCGCAGAATATTAGAAGTTCATGGCTAGAAAACAGTACAGACATCTAGTCCCTCCTGAGTTTAACAAAAAAGGAAACTGAAGTTCAAACAGTAAGTTACATATTTAAGGACACGTGGAAAGCTGGTAGCGGATTTGCTGTTTGAGCCCAGACTTCCTTTCCTGGTTGTCTCACTACTAAAGCTCTCTCATAGCTTGATATTTACATTAAACTTAAAAGCCCTTCAAGACAAGTAAATTGGAAAATAGACTGAAATGGATATCAACTAAATGCTCTTTTCTAAAATAGATCTTTTTAATCATTATCATATGTGAGTTAAATGAAAGAGCTTAGATGTTACTTAAATTGATGATCAATTCTATTTTCCTCAAGGCACCAGAAGTGATTGTAAAACAACGAGTCCGTCGCATTTACCCTGGCAATCCCACCCCACCCCGCCATGGGGGTGATCTGCCATAGCTTCCCTCTCTAGCCTCATTTCCCACTGGTCTGCTCCCATCTCTATGTCTTTCCTTGTTCCTTTCTTTTAACTGTATCTGTGCTGCCTTTAGGGAAGTACCTTTTGCCATGGCTGCTTTCTGAACTCAGTCCAATGTCATGTTCTGTATTTCTGGACCATTTAACCACCTGTCTGTCTGTGAGATTCTCTACACCTTGCTCTGCCATTACTGAACTCAGTTTTCTTCTTCCAATTCCTTTTCTCACCCAACCCTGTTCTCCTTCCTAGCTCTGTTCTTGTCATTCTTCCTTGGATGGTACCATTTGCTCACAAAGGATTGCAGAGTAAGAGCCTTTTTGGTGTCATCTGGCCTTTCCTGCACCTTGCCTCTGCAGGGGGCCTCTTTTCAACCCTTCCGATAGGAAAGGTAGAGTCAGAAACTTCTGTCACAAGCCCGTCTGAAATGCTCCATTTTGAATGCAGCTGCACACCCTAAACCTGACATCATCTCTCCCTTCTTTGAATCTCTACTGCTCTTCTTTTAAGACACTTGTGTTTTTCTTTGCACCACAGTTGCATATGTTCTGTAACTCAGTTAAAATAAAAAAATTTTTAATTGTGGTAAAGTTTATGTAACATAAAGTTTTACTATCTTAACCATTTTTAAGTGTACCATTCAGTAGTGTGAACTGCATTTACATTGTTGTGCAACCAATCTCCAGAACTCTTTTTATCTTGTAAAACTGAAATTCCATACCCATTAAATAGTTCCCCAAATTCCCCTCTCCCACAAGGCCTTGGCAACCACCATTCTGTCTCTAGGAATTTGACTACCCAGCTACCTCATGTAAATGGAACCATACAGTATTTGTCTTTTTGTACTGGCTTATTTCACTTAGCATAATGTCTTCAAGGTTCATCTGTGTTGCATTATGTAACAAGACCTCCTTCTTTTTAAAGGCTGAGTAATATTCCATTCTATGTATATACCACATTTTATTTATCCATTCATCCATCAGTGGACATTTAGGTTGTTTCCACCTCTTGGCTATTGTGAGTAATGTTGCAATGAACATGAATGTGCAAATATCTCTGAGCCTCTGCTTTCATTTCTTTTGGGTATATACCCAGAAATGTCATTGGTGGATCATATGGTTAACTACTAAATTTTGAGCGCATTCCATATTATGAGCCTTGAGATCAATGGCTAGGTCCTTTTCATCTTTGTGTCTTCTTAGCATCTATCTCAGAACCTTATATATATATTAGGCACTCGGCAAGTGTTTGTTGAATGAGTGAATGAATGAAGGAGTGAATGAATGAATGAAGCAAATATTTTCTAATATTGAATGTGAATGATTTGTATAGATGAAAATATTTGCCTTGTTTATATCAGAAATCAAATGTCAGGGAAAGGGTATACAGAAAAATGCATTCAGTTACTAAATATCTGTAAAACGAGAACCCCAAGAGCACTGTATACATTTTTATGTAGTGATTATATTGGTGATAGGTGGTTACAGTTTTATACAAATTTGAAGAAAAAAATGTTAAACTTTCCACCTTCCTTTTTACTCTGTATATAAAGTATAAAGAGCTATAACCCATTAACTACTAAAATTCACAATTGTTTCCAGAATAGTGAAAGTAGCTGTTAACAATAATAATTGTAAAAATGTAAAGTAATCACAGACAGGTTCATGCTTTCTGTAATGATCAGATAATGTGAGTAAAAGCAGCAATTATGTGTTTCTGGACCACACTGGAGGTGGAAAACAAGAAAAGCATATGCCATGAGTGCATATTATGAAAAAGGCAATGCTTTATATTTACTTAGCACTTAAAAGTTTGAATCATCTGGCTAACAGAAATAGACAATACCTATGCTTTAGAATGCATTAAAATTGTACATACAGTAAGACAAATTGCTATTTTATAGCCTTTCCACAATGTAGTAAATTTGTACTCTGGTTTAGTTCCTAATAAATTTGCATGACATTTACTGGGAGTTTTCACTGTGCTAGTTTATTCCTTTCAAACTCTTCCTTGGGGTGGTACCAGTCCATTATAGAAGACTAGGGGTCCGCATATGAGAAGAAAGGCAGGGTAGGGAAGAAACCCAGGGGCAAAGATCTATAATCAAGCCAGCTACAAAAACCCCAGCACAAAACAGTGGATATCAATTAAGATTCAGAGAAGACAAGTCCATTTTTACAGTGGGCTACTCCTGTGTATAAAAGGTCCATTCCCTTTCCTTATTTTGCCTCTTTCTTTTGTGTCTATGAGAGCTCCATGCTCAGATGTAGGGGCAGATGGGGAACAGGAACCCACATCCTTCGTTACTTGATATTCATTCAGGTTGGGTTTCTAGAAGGTACTTTGATCTGAATGTAAATTATCAGAGAGAAAGAAGGTCCTTGTAAATCAAACACAACCATAAACCAACCAACATCTGCCAGGAAGAAACTCAGTTGGTTTTAAAAGATATTAGGCTATAGATAAGGAAGAATTTGATTAAAAATCAAAATTATGGGCAGCCATCCTGGGTGACAGCTGATGCATATGTTGTTATTTTATTACTAGGGAACATATTTTTCTATCTGATGGATTTTAGTTCAGCCCTATCAAAATGGGATTGAACTATGTTAATTTTAATAGTTAATTTAAATATTTCTATCTTTAAGACAAAATAAGTCCATGCCAGTAATTACATTATTTGTGATGCATTTACCCTGCTTCATTGATTTTGCTGCCTGGTGCAGGCAGCCCTTATAGTTCCACAGTTATTCACCAGTGTCCATATCTTCTGGTGAAGTAGATAGAGAGCCTAGAACCCAAAACGAAAAGTCTTAATTGCTATCATGGGACTTGAGGCAAAGAACTTAATTTCTTTGGGCCAGAAAACGGCATGGTGGACCAGGTGGTTTCTGATGCTGCTTCCAGCTGTAAGACTGTGCTTTTCTCTGGGATAACATCACACCACATTAATGGCAAGTAAGACTACCACGAAGTCAAAGTAACTGAAGCGTCAGGGCTAGTATTTGAGTTCATATTATGTGTAAAAATTATCCCAAGATAAGTGTAAGGTGCTTAAAAAAAGTTCCCCCACACATCTGCTGTTCAGCCCTTTGGAGGTATAGTTCAAACCAGTACTGTGTAGTACAGTGTCCTTAATACGGATTTCCAATTTGTATCTGTATCTATCCAGAGGATCTGAGCAAATTATACACTGATCATTTCTTATCAAGCACATTTTTTATTATCCAAATGAGGGATCTCATTTCACTTTGACTTAGGATGGTCCCGTTGTATATTATCGAATACATTTTTTTGAAGCACAAAATCTAGATAGAAACATGCCTTTTTCCCATGAACTATGGAGTCTTTTTATTCAAAATATTAAAAACCCTAAATCCATAGATGTCTTTAAGCATCCTAACTTTTTTGAAGTACATCAGATAAACTATTCAGTTTTGCTGCATAGAAGGTAAAATTAGTATAAGTCACAAAAATGATGAGTCTAATGCTTTTAAACTCCAGTTATTTTCCCTAATTTCTCCTGAACGTGGCAGGCTTCTCTTCAAGATCCGTAATGTTCCAAGGATGTGGCAGTGCTAAGAAATGAAAATACAGTGGTAATTTATACTTCGGGTGTTAGGGACCCTGGTGCCCAGTCAGAAAAGGCCTATGCCAGGGACCAACATAGTAATTTGTAGAAACATATATCCTTGGAATTATTGGGTTCAGAAGGAAAATTCTTTTCTGCTTTTTTGTGTTTTTCTGTTATCATAAGAAGTGCATGGGTTTGATTTATGAACAAGTACAGCTGTAAATAATAAAATAATAAAATGGCATGTCAGCAAGGGATAAGGAGTTACTTACAGAAGTTAAAGTGAAATTAAATAACTCTTGAGTCCACTTATGAAAGTGCCTGTGTTCTCAGTTGAAAGAACAGTTGAATGGTAGCAAATACTGTGTGAAGAAAGTTGGTTTGTCTTGTGGATGAGGTTTTTATAAGTACTTAAAATGGAATTAGCATACGCTGTTTAACCATGTGGATTTTTGTTTATCCTTGCAACATATTTTGAAAGGCCTGCTCTCCTGTAAGCCAGGAAAAAAAAAACTCAGGCACTTGCGCAGCATTTAAAACTCAGACATAAGGCATTTCCAGCACATTATGGATGCACTGTGGGGTTTGAAGTTAATGTGAATGTCAGGCCAAAGTGGGGAGAACTTTATAAGATACTGAATGGGAAACTCCTTTGCCATTTACTATGAGATGAGAATAAAGAAAGGAGAACATAGAAAAAGCAGCAGTTGTGCCCTCTTCAAATATATCCAGGGGAAAAAAACTTGTCTGAAAGACAAAAATGACTGGAAAATGTGTAACTGATTTCCTAGTTTATGGCATTTTATGATCCAGATTGCTTTGTTCAAGAAAAAGAAAATATTGATAAATAAGTTGCAATGTAGTCCTCTGTATTTTTCCATGAACTATTATATTTTGTATAATATGTGCATTTTTTTTATGAATCAGAACCTGAATCATAAATAAAATGTTAATTTGTAGACACATTTCACTGTGGAGCAGATGGAAAAACAGGAATGTGTTAGAAAACCTAGGTATTTGCAGAAGCTAATGAAGTTAATTGGTCTCATTTGACTACCTTATTTTCCCAAACCCCCTAAAGACTGGGCTTTTTTATTTCTTTAATTAAAAATGAGTTTGGTATGTTAATATTATAACCTTTCATATTTTCCTGGTTTTCTATATAAATGTCTTATTTATAGAACCCCCCCTTAGGAGTCCAGTATTAGTAAGAACATTAGTAAACTAGGAGCAGTAGGAAGGGTGCTAATGTTATACCAAAGCTATTAGCCATATACATTGGTATAATATGTGCTTTTCCACCTTATTATTACTTCCCTGTCCTGTTTCCTTTTGATTATATAAAGAAAGACTTATTTTCCTCTAGCTTGAAAATGGCACGAGTAAAAATACATAAAATAATGATTGTGGAGCAGAATTTAATTTTTAAATATCAGTACTTGAACATATTTTGATTGGTTAAATTACATGGTAAACTCCCACGGAAATATCACCAGTGTGAAGTCAGAGAAATCACAGCCCTGAGTTAATCAATACCATGTGTGTAGATAATTTCCCCCAAATTATTCCTCGTATAAGGAAAGGTTAAAAAGCAAAATATTTCACTGTTCACCAAAGAGTGCTTTTTAATTAGAGCTTTCTGTTTTGGCTGCCACTTTGGAATGTATAGTGGATGTTGAATGTACTGTTGCCCACTGCAGAGGGTTCTGGGACATTGTTTCTCTAATGTCATCACTACCATATTGCATTTGTATTGATTGTCTATGATTTCTGTATATGGATGATTGAGTTTGAGTAAACTACTTAGGGTTTCAAAGGATTTGGATAATGTTACACTGTAGGGCTGGAAATCTCTTTGAATATTGTATTGAAAAGGGACAAAGTCATAGTTTCAGTGCATTTATTAGGCCCCTGCTGTAGAAATAGGAACAATAAACCATCTTTTTTAAGTTAAGAGATCTTGGAATGGGCAACTCTAATAAATCCTGGGTTTAAGGAGAAGGGTACGTGTTGCAGTACCGACGTTTATTCATCTGGAATGTATTAGAATCTTGATTAATAAGAAGATATCTGCAGTTTTACATAAAAAGCAGAGCAGGCAGTTTGGCAGATAGAAATGGAAAGGGAGAAAGAAAAGCCAGTTCCATTGAACGCTGTTGTTTCCTTTTGACCATGCATTGTTATTCCTCATAGTCCATAGCAAGCCGACATTTTCCCCTACAAAACTGCAATATAGAATTAGTACCTGAAGCTTTGAGAACAGAGAGGTCCTTTTAAACATTTACCTGGGAAATAATTTTATATTGATCATCTTCCTTCTAGAAGACCCAAGTGGAAGAAAGAAAAAAACTCCTTTGATTATTTGGTTTACATGATACCAAACATATCCGTGGATACTTGCAAATCTGAAATTTTTAACATTTCATGGGATATACTTTCACATTTAATATTTTTTTCTTAACTTTTCACTTAAGAATCACTTATCCTCATAATCCTTTTTTAACCACATGGAGATAACATGATTTCTACATAAGACACTTTAAATTTCAAGATGGCTAAACAATCTCTGTTATAAAATACCATGGAAATTATGTTGTTTGGGGGTAATCAAAACCAAAACCTGTAAAATTTGTATTATCCACATATCAACGGGATGGTTTCCTAAATGCCGGGGCATTTTTCAGAAGGGGATGATGAGATCAGAGTTTACTGTTTGGAAGATAACACGTTTGGCAGCTGGTTTCTGAAGAATCTGGCACCCATACAGACATTAATGTCTAAGGCCAATAGGTGAAAGATTGTTACAGTCTCTGCTGCAGGCAGAAATTCATGCATATAGCAATCATCCTTATGGGAGTGCAAGGAACAAACTCTGACCAACTTAAAATACGACAGTTTTAAAGAAAAAGGACCAACAACAAGGAAAAAAAAATCACTGACTTCAGATCTACTCCACAGTAAAATATGGCAAACAAATCACTGATAATAATTTATATATATGGTATTGGATACTTGCTGAAAGCTGAGGGAAGGCTATTTTCAGCCACCCAGTCACAGACAGCTAAATAATATACAATAGATTCTAGAAGCAGACTTGCTTAGTAGGGAAAAATGTGAGATTGTGTAACAAAAAGAGCAATGGACAAATGAAAAAAAATGATTGAAGGATGAAATTCTTTCACAGTCATTAGCAGAGGTAAATTTATGTAATGTCAGAATATTATGTTGTTTGAAATATGTTTATTTCAGAATGTGATTACCAGCTTTCAGCCTCTGCCCCCCAAGTGTGCTATTTTGGTAAATTTTAGGCAGAGTATAATTCTTTTATTTTAACAAAAGATAGCAGAGATAGAAGGCAAGGAAATATGGTATCATAAATATTTATTCTTGGTATATGAGAGAGCGTTATTTACACATGATAAGACAATGCTATCATACAAGGGTTGGCAAACTTTTATCATGAAAGTCAACATAATAAATATTTTAGGCTCTGTGGGCCATATGGATTCTGTCACAACCAGTCAACTCTACTGTATCAAACAATTCATACTCAATATGTAAATGAATGAGCATGGCAGTGTTCCAATAAAACTTTATTTACAAAAGCAAGAGCATTTGGCCTATAAGTCATAGTTTGCCAACACCTCTTACAATATATTGATTAAGCATTTAGTAAATTCTGTGCATTTGGTGATTATAATAATGTTCAGTACTTGAATTTTAAAGACATGAACACTTGTAATTTTATCCATATACTCCAGAAGGAAATTTGTGTTCATATGTCAATGCCTACAGGGTCTTACATATTTATACTTTGTTATTAATAACTAATTATTGAAGTAAGTGGGAGAGGTGTATAAAGTGTATTATGTAAAGTTCTTTATCTAGGTAAAGCTAGAAAAGTACACAGGATAAAGGGATTACTGTGATATCAATATAGCTTTCCAAGTGATTATGTCAACTCAAATAATTTAGAAAACCATAAGGTTATCTTTGCCTAAAAGTCATGATAAAGAAGTTTACATTTTAAAACTGCCACTACATAATTGAAAACATCATAAAATACATCCAGTGATGCAAAGACTTTTCCAGGAGAGGCAGAACAAAAGGCACATAGGATCCTACTTGCTCCAATATTTTGTTGTCTTTGCCTATATTCTTCCTAGGTAAAGTTCCATTGGTGTGTAGCCTAGTATTTTAGGTTCAAAGTTATTGTTGCTGACCTAGCATCATTAGGACATACAAGAGAAACTGCTTTTGTTCTAATCTAGCCAAAGTAGTCTTCTTTTGACCTCCCTTTGAGATGTATGAAGTGTGTGTGTATATGTGCGTGTGTGTGTGTGTGTATGTGTGTGTGTGTGTATGTATACATACCTGGCCAATGTAGCTGACATTAATTACAAAGGCAGTCTATAACATCGGAATTGAGTCCAGTTGTTTCTCACATTTGAGTTCAAAACTGTGATTTTTATCCCAATAATCTTGTTGTAAACACTTACACTAAGCCAGGCATAGGGTGACGGTGGGATAAACGGCAGTGAATTTGGGAGGAATAGACATTATAGGGATTTCTCCTTCCCTCATCATATGCAATTAGTCACCGAGTCTTTTGGATCTATTTTTCTAAACAGTGACTGCATCCCCTTTGCTCTATCCCTGCTGCCACTCCTTTGCTTTAGGTTTTTCATCTCTTACCTAGACTGTTGCCATAGGCTCATAAGTGGACTCCCTGCCTCTAGCTTTCATCCAGTCCCTCCTAGTCCAAAGGGCTCTGACGGAAGCCTGTCTCTGCTGATTGAAATCCTTGGACAGCTCTCTCAGAGCCCTTAGCTTGGTAGGCAAGTCCACCATGATCTATCTCCACTTCCTCCCACAAATTCTGTGTTCTAGTCCAGTGGTGCCTGATCTTGGCTGCCTATTGGCATTGCCTGGGAAACTTTAAAAAATACTAATATAAACCTCCCCTCAGACCAATGTAATAAGAATTTCTAGGAGTAGGGCAGAAGCATCATCAGTATTTTTAAAAAGATCTCCATGTGATTTTAATGCAGAGCTGTGTAGTCATTTTATATCAGTGTTGATTCCCTGATCACAAATTTTTGCATTTGTACATACTATTCTTTCTGCGCAGAATGACAAAATCCCTTTTTTTTCTACCAGGAAAACTCCTGGTTATTCTTTAAGGTTTAACTCATAGAACACATCCTTGGGTGGCCATTCTCTGTCCTCCAAGATGTAGTTGTGCTGCTTCTACAGATCTCCCGTAGCTCTTCTGCAGAGGCTTCTGTTACATTCCTGTTTTGATTGTGTTGTAATCCGATGTTTGTATGTGTGTCTCCCCCATTCATTAGTCAGTGAACTATTCTGTATAACTATGGGTACTGAGTCTTGGTGAACTTTGTATCTGCTGTGCCTGGTACTGGGTCTCTTATTACCCATAAGTAGGTAATCAGAATATCATTATGGGCTTTATGAATAGATCAGAGGAGCAGGACTGGGGTGGTAGCTAGAGCACACCTGAAAACTTATTCCTTAGTTCATTTGGTGAGCCTCAAAATTATCTTTGTTCCAGTGGAATACTAGTTGAAAAGAAGAACTGGTTTGGGAGTTAACATTGTCAAGCAGGAAGAGTCTGTAAAATGAGCAGCACTATGGAAACCCTTCTATGGGATGGCAAACAGCCTAAGGTTGTGTGTCCACAGCCAAAGTAAAGGCATGGTCAAGACTTTGGGCAAGAGAGGTGACAAAAGAGAGAGAGAAAACATCAATGATAATTGAACTGAATCCTCTCTTAGATGGGGAAAGGAAATCAATGTTCATGTTGAACTCACTCTAAGGTAACGTACTAGTAATGAAGTCAAGAGATGAGATTGGAAAATTCCCCAGAAAGCAAAATGTTCCTTTAAGAGAAGGTAATAGACGGTGGTGGAAAAAAGACTAATGCAAATGACATAAGCCCAAAGCAATAGCTAAAGCTTCAAAAGAAGACGGGACTAAATAACTTTTACTGAGTTATTATAGTCTTAACACTAGTAGCTACATTTGGGGGTTTAGATAAATCTTTACTTATAACAGCAATATAAAATATAGTGAACAGATTTGTTGGAGGGGAAAAAGAAAATAGGATAAAACAAAAAAGAAATTTATAAAAGAGAATGATTCTTGTCTATTTTAGAAAATTAATCTATCCCTACAGTTGGTTGTGGTGTTACATTCTGTGTACTTGAACTAAGGGAACTTATGTGTTATGAATATTCACAAAATTTGAATGAAGTTTTTTAGCAACAAACTCATTTAATAGTTGTGTTAAAGTCTTTTTCATAAAGAGCACAAGCCTTTTAAAAATGTAGTATCTACATTTTAAATAAATCTGTAAATATTGACACAAAACCAAGAGTGAGGATCCCATTTTGTATACCTTTGTACCCCATTGCCTAGAAAAATGCCTGTTTGATGAATGAATGGATGAAAGAATGAATTACTAGACTTGAATGAGAGTTATGAAAGCAACTGGGACTGTTATGCCTCAAATAAGCCACCTTCTTCCCTGTCTTCTATCATCCACCTAGCTGTAAAATGAATGTATGAAGCTTAGACCAAAAAGCACGTGAGTGTTTGGGTGATAATGATGTGTCAGTGGAGGCCATCATTTGTAGCAAATGTACCATTCTGGTGGGGAATGTTGATGTACGGGGAGGCTATGCATGAGGTGGAGGACAGGGACTGTGTAGAAAACCCCTGTGCTTTCTGCTCAATTTTGCTATGAACCTACAACTGCTCTAAAAATTGCTCTTTTTTTTTTTTTTTTTAAAAAAAGCACATGCATTCAAAGATGCATAGTCAAGGAATTATGCATTCTAAAAAGTATTCCTTGATGACCCACAATAAAATTAATGGAATTTTGAAAATTCTCTTTTCAGAACAGACATGATGAGTGAGACTAAACAATGTTGCATAAATGAGATCAACGAAAATTTGCCAAAGCAAAGTTGATTCATTTGTTTTCTTCAGTTTTCAAAACCACCACTTAAAATACACATGGTCCCCAGTTTATAAACAGGTTGTCTTCCAGAAGTTTATTTAATAAGTTGGTCACTTGGAATTCACCACATATTTTCCAATTGAACAATGCAGGCAATAGGAATTAGGTTCTTGGACAGGTCCATACTTATTTTTTTTGTTTAATCATATAAGGCTTTTAGAAAAGGGCCACAGGACACAGCTATGCAGTTTGTGAGCTGCACAAATTTCCCCCAAAAGGGAGTGAGGAGGCAGAAATCCAGCAGAGTTTTCAGTTGACCTGCAGAAGGGACCCTTTGATTAAAATAATTTGTCTACAAGGAGGGCACCTTTTGGAATTTATCCTCTTAGAGTGAACTCTGGTTTGTGTTAGAGACTGCTCATACAACCATAAGTTGTAAGCATTGTTTTGATGGGAATGTGAGTTCTGAGTTTTCATTAAGGAAGTCAGACTTGCATTTCTCCAGAATTTCCTACCAGAGTGGGGACTCCTGGATACTTTTCCCATGGGCACTGGAAATAGAGCCTTCCCTGGCTCCTCTAAAACAGGAGGTGGTATTGCAGGCTGGAGTAGTAGTTGTGGCAGAGTCACCATGAGGGCTTAGACTTCCGGAAAGGGTTGGCATGGAGGAAGTAGGTGTAAATACAACAGTTCAGAAAGGAACTCTGGTCTTCGGAAGTGGAGTAATATAAAGAGTGTGTGTGTGTGTGTGTGTGCACCTGCATGCACATGCTTGTGTGTTAGAACTTCTCTGGGGAAGTTGAAAGCAGGAGAAATTCTGCATGGGCATGGTAAAAACTATGGCGGCATATCCTGGACCTGCATCTGGGTGGCAGGATGGGTGTGATCTCCTCTACTTACCACTAGGAGGAAGGAAGACTTGTAGTTTCTTTGCAGACTGTGGTGAGGACTCACACCTGGTGGAGAGCAAGAAGGTGAAGGTACTGCTAGTTCATTCATCCACATCATTTATAAGTTTGGCATTTTGAAGCCAATGAATTTTTGTAGGTGAACAATAGGTTTTTATCCTCACAGACCTGAGTTTTAAAATGCAATGAATTCATAAATTAACATGTTCTGTTTTCATTTTTTTTCTTAGTTCTTTGGTATTGTAAGAGCTGAAAAAGGACAAATAAGTCTTCCATTTCATATTATGATGAAGTTCTCCATACCTAAAGCCAAGTCACATTAATTAGAACTTATTTCAATAATTAAGAAAAAAATTTTTTTTGAAAACAAGACACTTAGAGCTCACTTGGATGTGTAATATAGTAACAGTATTAATCAGTTGAATAATCCACATTAATCAGTCCTGCCTTGAAATAAAATTATTAATCAGCTTGATGATCTAAGCAATCTTATAAGGAAATGAGTTTGTCTTGGAATTTTAAAAGTGATCATGGAAAAGTTAAAACGAGAGAGAGGAAAAGGAAACAAAGATATTTATTTCAGTTTTATTTCAATTATTTTGACACCAGATCTTCTGCTGATATCAGTCACTCTGGGCTTTGATATCTAGTTCTGGACAAATACTTATCCCTTTTAATTGTGTCTTCTTCTCTCCACCTGGAGAGAAAGCTGTATGGAAAAGTGTCAGTGGCCAGGAAGAGCTACCTCTTGAGTTGTCCCCTTTTTCCTTTCCTGGGGGAATGAAGTTGGTTTCCCCTGGAGACTAGTGGATAGCATGTAAGCTGAGGCCATGTGTGACATTAAGTAGGCTTAAACTGAGGGACAAAACATTGTAATTTGGCTATTTCAGCTGAACAAGAGTACAGGAAGAAAAAAATTCAAATCAGTGTTGAGCACTGTGAAAAAAAAAGATGGCTGGTTTGATAGAAATTTCCAGGGTTCCAGTAATAATGTGGAAACTTAACCATAAGAGAAAACTGAGGTTATCCAGCTATGATGAAGCATTCCTAAATCTGCATGTAATCTCTCCATAATCAATGGAAACTGTCGGGGAGGGTGGATTTGGGAACATAAGACGGCAGTCAGGGAGTGTTACAAAAGAAACATTTTCAGAAATTTGCTTATACCAGGTGATGATTACATCATCAATTGATTTGGGGCCCTTTTGTTGAAAAAACAAAAATGTAGTGAGACCATATTGTGAAATGATGGTATTAAGTATTTGAAGTAGAATCCCATCAAATTATGTCTTTCACCTGGAACCTGTTTTGAGATCTTCCAGCCACCTCCCATTGGCTCTGCACCAATTTTTCAGTATATCCCGTCCCACTCTCTCCATTTTGGTTATCTCCTTTGTATTCACAATATAGAGCAAGCATTAACCACTATATACAGTAGCTAAACAACGAGGAAAAATCAGCCAAGACAAAATTTATTCATAATGTAGGTCTTACTCGTTTCCCAATTTTAGGATCCATCATGGCAAAATTTAGATTTTATGCATCTGAATAATTGAATTTTCCCCAGTAAGAAGTTGTGAAATTAAACTCATTGTGCAAGAACAAAATGAAAGACTATATTTGTAAATAAAGTAAAACAAGCAAGCAAAAAATATATATCATAGCAAATACACAAAAGTCAGGAATTAGTATTTTAAGTTGGGCTTGGTATTTAAGGGTCAATACCAAAATTTTGGAATCTTTGGTTACTACTCTTGAAGGCTGAAAATTTTTAGGATATAATTTTTCATTTTTATCCTAAAATTTCCGCTTGTGTATCTTGGCAGATGTAGAAGTTTGAGAACCTCAGAAAAATCATGTTGAAAGAGAGTGCTCAGAAGACAGCACGGGTGTGAATTTGGTTGATGACACAGGCTATTGAGTCCTTACAGAGAATTGTTTGTCTTCCGTTTTTAGATGGCTTTAATTCCTCCAAATTGCTCCTTGAATAATAGGAAAAAGGCAATTTGAATTTCAGTGACAGATTGGACATAACAGGTTGCAACTATTAGGTCTAATTTTACCATACTGAGAAATAAAATTGCCTAAACATAAACATCGATCACTGATGCAGTAAATTAATTTGTACAGAAAAAGTAGTTTAACTGCAGTGCACATTAAACATAGAAAATTTTCAAAATTACTGCTCTCTGAATTAATTTGTACACTTGTTTACTTGTTAAAAGCATGCATAAATTCTTTTTTCTAAGGCAGTGTGCGTTTGAATTGAGTAAGAAAGAAGTATAAAAAGTGGGAAGGACACACAGAGATGTGGAAGGCACACAAACAGGCCTGAATACGTAAAAATGTTTTTTTCTTTCATTTTTGTTTTTAAATGCCATTTAGAATGTGCTTTGTTTTTAAATCTGTCCATAGGATTACTAAAGATGTACACAGTTCCCCCTTCATCATAACAAAATCAACATGATGTTTTAATAGCCTTGATTTATGTTTGCTAAGAATTAGAAGTATGGAGTAATTTTAAGAGTTTTATGGTTTGGTTCTTCAGTGAGTTTACATTCAAAGGTGTCCTAAGCCTTGGGACTGTTAACTTTGTATTCATGAACAACCTGACCCATTTCTTTGTATTTAACCATTAAAAAAAAAAAATCAGTGTACATGTTTGCATTGTTACCTGTAATTCTATTATGAGGAATGCATGGCAAAGTTTGGATAGTATCTTTTTAGATTGTTTGAGCCACCATGGAACTGCAGCTGGCAATGTGGTGCAGTTTGATAATATCTCCCGCCTACAGTTTTCAAGGACAGTGGTTCGATTCAAATACAATTCTGATAAGTGGCAGGTTTCCGTGTCTTTAATGCCTTGACAAGGGCATCACTCTCAGGAGAGGGAGGTGAAACCGTTTGGAAGAGGATTCTGTCCCTGTTCCTTTGTGCTGACACACTAAGATAATGGACAATTAGGAGAGCCTTCACTGCAGGTGAAAGTATGGGGTTATCACTAATATAAAGGAGCCCATGGGGTGCTGGGGTATGAAGGAGAAGAGGAATGGGAATTTTTAAAAGGAGTATAAAACACACAGATGAGACGCCTAATAACTGTTCACATATTGCACTTTTACCTGTGATAATGGTGAGTGATTGGAGTGTTCAATATTGCTTGCTGTAACTTTTTTTTTTTTTTTAATATTTGGTTCATTGCATTTGACATAAAGTACTGCAGAAAACTTGCCCCTTTGCTGGCCTGCCTGTCACAGGGCAGGTGAGCCCAGATAAGAAAGGGGTTTGTTTTTGTGGAGTCTGGTTTTTAGACTACCTTCCATGGGGTTTTAATCTGGGGCAGTGGTGGTCACCCCGGCCTACACCTTCTATAGGCCCTGACCCTCAGAAAATATGACTTAATTGGCCTGAGAAAGGATCCAGTATCTATTTTTTAAAGCTCCTCCAATGATTCCAACGTGCACCCAGGGTTGAGAGCCACCATTACTGAGTCTGTAACAGAAGATCAAGTTCCTCAAAACTCAGGCGCCCGGCAGACCGGCTGAGTATTTAATAGATTTGCATAACGGCATGTGTGTGGCTATTAGAGAAGATGTGTGCTGCGTATGTTTTCCAACAGCCATCCAGTGTTTATGTTGGTCTCGTGGTTTAGCATTCAGGCACATCTGGGGAGAA
The DNA here is from genome assembly GCF_020740605.2 of Lemur catta. NCBI lineage: Eukaryota > Metazoa > Chordata > Mammalia > Primates > Lemuridae > Lemur > Lemur catta. Next base: position 17,911,431 of record NC_059143.1, on the reverse strand, counting down.
GTCCCTTTTCTCTTGACTACTGTTCCTCACTTTCCCCTACTCTCCAGTTTCTGATTTTTTTTTTCTTACAGATTATTGGAGCTCCCTCTTTCTGTGATATCATGGATAAGTGACCTGGGGCTGGGGGAAGTCACCTTAACATGAGGGCTTTGGCAAAGGCAACCAGGCAGCTGTATATTGTGGGGTCACTATGCCACTGTGACCAGCAACTTTGTACCTAGTCTTCTTCCTCTGATGGGCGGAGATGTTCTGTGTGCATGTGCATTTGAGGGGAGCTTCTCATACCATGGAGCACTAATAAAGGTGAGACAGTCCTGAGTATTTCTAAGCTGAGTGCAGAAGAGGTTAACTGATTTTCTTTTGACTTAAACTATCATTTGTCTCTAAGAGCCCTGAACGACAATAGAGTGCACTGCTTCTGATAAATATGGGTTCTCCTCAGCCTGAAGAGATGTGTGTGATAAGATAAGATGGCTTGAAAAAAAGAGAGCCTGAGGGAAACGGACAGGAGGAGAGGGAGAGAGAAAGTATGTTAACTGCTTTGACTGCAAAATACCCCCTGGTAGCCAGAGATAAGACACCTTGAGCTACTCAGAAGACCTTAAACAGGATGTAAATGAAGCCAATAAAAATCACTTGAGATCAGCCCCCCACTCCCCCCATTTCCAGCTCTGACAGCAGAAGGCTTAATTTACTGTACGGCACACCACACTTACGTGCTGAACCCAGGAAGTTGCAAGAGACTGACAGGAGCCCGTTCAAAGAACAAGATAGCTATAATTTCTACAGAGGTCCAAACTTGAGGCATTTAATCAGCAATTCTAGTCATGCCTTCCTGAGTGGAAAAAGAAAGTCTTGCTGATTATAGGAAGCTCCCTTCCCCTTTCCTCCCTTCCTACTCCAGATACTCATTTGCTTTGTAGTTGTGTGACAACCAACCTTCTTTCTATGTTGAAGTGGTTGCCAGGGTGAGCCGCCTTTGATAGGGCATTGGTATTTCTCATCAGGCTAGTGCAGCTTGACGCTAATCATCAACAGTTCAGGAGATAGACTTTTTCATGGACATACTTGGAACAGGGCTGTTTACTCAGGACTATGTATCCTGATCAGGTAACACCCAGCCTTTATGTACTTGGAACTGGGTAACTCTTCAAAATTGTTCCTGTCTTTCTCTGGAAATTTACAAGCTGCTGCAGACAACACTCTTCTACAGGGAGGAAGTAACTTGCAGGAGCTAATTGAGTATTATGCTGAAAAGATTTGAACGATGGACTCCTGTGGGGTAGAGGGGAGGCTGTTAAAGGATGGAAAGGCAAAGAATATAATGATCTCATTTTCTGTCTGTGAAAGCTGCTTCTTGGAAGAGCTGGGACTCAATATGGTCTTTGAATAAGGGCGAGAAAGCCCTCTGTCAATGATGTTCTAGTCCAGAGCAGCAAATATGGAAAGGGTGTAGCAGAGTGTAGCAGACTTTAAGCAAAAGACTTAGATGGATGATTCAGGGGAAGTAAGAGATTGTAGGGTGGTTTCCAAACTTGGGGGTGCAGATGAAGACTCAGGAAGCTTGCTAAAAAATGAGGATTTCTTGGCCTCAACCCCAGGAGTTCAGAGTCACGAGGCCTGAGGTAGAGCCCAAGTGTCTGCATTTTCAACAAGCAGTTCAGGTGATTGGGGTCTAGGTGGTTAGTGGATTAGATTATGAAATGCTGCCCTGGACCATCTGCTTGTGACAGAGGGTCAGCCATTGGTTTTGTTGTGTAGCTTATGGGATAGGTGAGAAGGATCCTTCATTGTATACCTCATTGGGATCAATGGCAGGAAATGTGTCCCTACAGGCAAAAGCATGAGAGGACAGTGAAGCTGACCATAGTGCCAGTTTGACTGTACCTTTTCTTCTTCTTTTATTTGTCAATACCTGATCTGACCACACTGCCCTCCTGAGAGGACAGGATAGAAAAGAAAGGGAGAGAAGGAGAGAGACCCACTGTTAAGGAGAATGTGTGCGTGTGTATGTGTGTGTGTGAAGATTTTCTAACCAATATCAAGAACATTAAATTAAGAAATAGGCTGCCATGACTTGTCAACAGTGAGTTATTGGTTTATAGAATTGTTAGGTGATTTTTTTCTTTTGTATTATATACGTGTGAACACATATGTCAATTAGCATGAATTAGTTTAGCAATATGAACAACAATGAAATTTTTTTTAAAAAGAAAAATATACGATGTTAAGTACCATTTTGAGTTTATTCATTTACCCATAAAAACATGGCATTTGCATTTTTGTTGTTGTTTTAGTGGGGAAGAGTTTGGAAAGTTGGACTTTGAGAGTTTTCTAGTAGATAGAACCAAGGTGCTTGCCTGGGTACTTGGAATTTGGATTTGGGTTTTAGTGCCACTGTCAACTACTATTGTTAGGACAAGATTATTATAGGTCAACTTATCCTCGTTGACCTATTTGTTCATCTGTAAAATTGCACTTTTTCCCCCTAAAGGCAAGATTTCTCACAGATCCTAAACCTTACATTCCATGTACATGAAACGTTAGGAATGACAGCCTTGATTTTCTTCTCTCTATGCAGTTTCCAATCAAATTCACTCAGTTTCTTTTCTTTGATGGCTGAGGTCAGACCCAGAGTTATGCACAACCCATGCCAAACATCAGGTCATCTTCAGAGAAAAGAATGGAGCTCAAATGTGGCAGGAGGTTTCGTAAAGATTTCAGAAACTGGCCCTTTGGTACAGACAGCGTTGAGTCAGTCATGGTCCCAGAATTGTGCTATTGGTTTTATGTCTTTGAATATTAGAAACACGCTTTTGCAGGGATCATACCAGTAAGTTTGGAACATAGATAGGTGTGTATTGATATCTTTATCCCCTTTTATAAAGGCAAGAAACATTGCCATAAATTCCTCTATGAAAATTACTCAGAATTGGTATGCCTCACGGAGGTACTAGGAAGATACATATCAACTTCCTTAACTATCTGACTAGATTTTCTTAATTTGCTCTTATTCCGATCACATTAGCACATTGAAATTTCCGTGGAATTTAGTATATTCTGCTGTTGTCCTGTATGTTGGGTGCCAGGGGGCCAGGTGTCCACACACCACTGGGGACAGCACAGACAGGGGCTCCGGCTGCCTCCCTCACTCCAACCAGCTTCTTTACCTGCCTTGTTACTGTGGCTGCAGTGACTTGGATTCTTTCCTTACACATTGTTTTATTATTTTAAAACTCATTAATTTAAAATGAAATGCTGTTACATGAGGTATCATGGGGTTTTTGAGGCCTGACTTTGTCACTGGTATTGGGATATTTGCCAAGACATGTCATCTCAGAAAATACATACTATATAAAAATATGTATAATTTAATAAAAATATGATTATATATATTAATCAGTAAAAAATAGCATCACAAAATCTTCCCCTAAAGAAATGTTTCATTAAGACTGGATTGAACAGATATTTACTCATATTAAATGACAAATTACTATGATTAATACTTTTGTAATAAGAAATATCTAAAATATTTGAAAAACTTCTTTCACAGACATCATTTAGTCTATTTTGAACATTTAGTCCTCTCTGGATAGAAACACATATGCATATACACACTGCACCACAGTTTTGACTGGTACTGGTTCCTATAAATAAATTACCCAGGCTGTTAACAAGAAAAAATGATGGAATGAACTGATTTGGGTTTTATTTTCATATTCAGTCCAAGGTAAAGGTTCTAGGGAAGAGAAAATAGAACCAAAAGTGAGAAAGAGAAGATAAAAGAAGAAGAGGGTACCTGGGAAATCCATCAAATTGATCATCAGCCTTATTATCAGAATTGCCTCTTTCATATTTTGCCTAATTAGATACATGAAAAAAAACTGTGAATAAAAGTATTTGACATTATATGATCTGTGCAGAGATATTTTTATCATATCCTAGCTAATGTTATTTTATGAAAATAGCTTTGTCTTTTGCAGTTTATATAGCACTTTTATAAACATCATCTCATTTGAAATATAGGAACTCCTTATATCATTTGGGTTACATGGGATCCTATCTCATGTCTCAATTTTTGCTTTATTATGTAAGTGTTAATGTGAAAGTTAATGATTCTATTGACTCACGATAAAGATTCTATTCTAAGAGGATGCATTGGTGATTGGCGCATTGGTGATTAGACCCCTTCTTACACACAGAGTCTCAAGATAGTCCAAAATCTCCTAATTTTTGTAATACCACCATAGCATATAACTTCTTCATAAAATGCATGAAACTGAGGAATAGACCACAGAAACGACTTTGAGTTGCAGCTGCTCAGTGGTTGGCTAGGTGTACTCACTAGCTACCCGATTGGCTTTTTCACCTCAGCCTGACAACCTGTCTGAATCAGTCTGTGCCTTAATAAAATTAAAAAATGATTACTTGCCACAAACCTTAAGGATTCCTCTCCTATGTTAGACACGTGGACGTCGAAATCCAGACCCAGTACTACAATCAGTTGTATTACAATAGCATATGGATAATTGTAGTAATATCTCCCCCAGTCTTCCTAACAGCTTTTTCTACATTAGCAAACCGTATTTATCACTTTACTGCACAATGAACCCACAGGGGGTGCTAATTGTTCATTAATTAAATTTTAGCCTTTCAACACTTTTGTATTCTCCAGTGGCCTTGTCTACAGTGAGGTATGCAGTGTGGCCTTTTTCAAACTGCCGAAAATGCATGTTTGCTTTACGGCTGCCATGGCTATAATACAGGTGAAATTTAGCTCCAGTAAATACCATTTCAGGACTGTTTGAATTTTTTATGACCGAAAGTTTTCCGGCCTTGGACCAAAGCCTCCATGTTGGAAAAATATTCAGTAAAGTATAGTTTAACAAGACAAACCATTCTGTTAGATCAGATTGTGCTTTGAAGTAGAATTTGATTTCTTTATTTGAAAATTCTGGTGGTTTATGGCAGTTCTTCAAAAAACTTTTAACGTGGTGGAACGAACTTTCTGAGATCCATCATCCCCGAGTGAAGCCATTTTCAAACTTATCTTTCTCAGTGGAAGAATCCCCTTTACCTGTGTTTCCCCAGGGAAGAGGTTAATTTCAGATCATTAATGATTAACATGGTAGTGCTGAGAAGTTTACCGAGTATTTTTCAAAAGTTGTGGCTATTTCTTCAAAGCTCAACAGGTATATTTTACACTAAGGCAAAGGATTTTGAAGCAAAATAGAATATGCCTCAAGGAATTTTTAAGTAAGCAAAATAGTGAGTTATAGGGTGGTGTTGGCACTAAGGAATGTGGCTCCAGGACTTTGAATGCAGGCCATTCCGTTGTGGGGATTTACTCCACTAATGAATTAATCACAACTTGCCAGTGTGTGTGTACAGCTATTAAGGAATGAGCCACCACACATTGATTTTCAAAACATCTGGAAGTAGCATTCAGAAGACATTTTTGATATTTTATTTTTATTTTTTAAATAAAAATGCCCTTTCAATCAGTTAAAATTATTAGAAACTCAATGTGAAAAATGCAACGACTAAATTATAGTTAATTTTGGTTCTTTTCTGCTGTTTTCACATCTCTCAGTTATAACTTAAAGGTGACTTTGGCTTTCATAGTACTAGTAATAATTTAGTACATTTTTATGTTTTAGCAGCACAGAAAACTCTTTTCTACAATGTTATGTTTGATTCTTAACAATACTATGAGGCAGGCTGGAATTTTTCTGATATTATAGATAAAGAAATCAAAACTTTAAAAAAAGAAAACAAGTTTCTAGAGCCAGTTTCATAAGCCAGTATCAGGCCTAGCATATAGTAGGCGCTTAATAAATGTTGATTAAATAAATGAATGTAAAGTAATGAGAAACTGTCTTGAATTCTTGGTGGCATGAGGTCATATATAAACATGAGAATACATAGTAACTAGTAAATGCCTTCTAACTCAAAATAGGAGAGAAAAAAAGAATACAGACTCAGGAAATCCACTCTGGTGATATCTGTCATTATTAAAGGAAAGATAAACATGTTAAACAGCTTAGAACGCCCTCAGTCACAGCACTGTAAACAGATGTGTGATACACAATGGCCAATTATTGAACGCCAAGAGGTTGGTGCTTATCATGAGTTGTATATATTTTTGAGTGAGCCAGAATGAAAAAAAAAGAAAAGAAAAAGAAGCAGAAAAGCAGTTCTCACCCCCCACATAATTGGAAATCACTTTTCCTTCTGTCTGGCTTCAGAAACACAATGTCTCGATTTCCGTGAGAGACGATGACTGTTCTTTAACTGGTTTCACATCAGCTTTTTCCTCTGATTTGAGAGGTGGAGTTAAGTGTGAACGGCTTAAGAATGTACTGTTTTCTATTTAATTTGGCTACGGAAGATGGAATTCATTGAGCTCCGTCTGTTCAAATGAACTTTAAGCAACAGCAAGCAAAACGTTTGTACTTCTCTCTGCGCACGCAGTAGAAAAGGGCTTGGCAAAAGGCAGGATGGATGTGTGCAGCCCAGAATTACCTAAGGAGGGCAACAGAGAGGTGATAACAACTCCTTATCTCTTTGTTGGCTCATCTGAAGTGTTAAAACGTTGTTGGAGGAAAGTGAGCCTCTTTTTTACTAGGACGTATTGAAAGAAAGAAAAAATAACCCCTGATCTCTGATATCTGGAATTTATCTTAAGACTGTCTTAAAAAATATGCATCACCAATTCCTGCTCCCTGCAGCCACTGTCATTAATGGGTGACCACCCTTTTTCCTCGTAACCTAACTGTTAATGCATTTAATTGGTCCTTCCAGAACAATTTGGAATATTACAGAATCTAAAAGCATCTGTGAATTATAAATAATTTTAAAGTTCACATTTCTCTTTTGAAAACCCAGTAAAGAATATTCGTTTTCAAGTAGTTAAATAAGTTATATGACAAAGGAGTGAATTTAATGTGGAGCTGTTGATTAAAAAAAAAAAAACCTAAAAGAAGCATGATAGTTGTATTATTGATATTAAAGTTGCAGCTTTCCTAAAACTGTTGACTTTTCTATTGAGAATGAAGGGAAACAATTGCATAGTAATGCATAATGGTTTATTTAGAATGACCTTATTGTTTAGCAATTTAAATCATTGCTTTAAAAATGTATTGAGTAATTTGGTTAGACGATTTTAAATATGGTGATGTACAATTATTACTGTAATGGCATTGAAGTACCATGACAAATACCCTTGTTACCACTATTAAACATGCATTTCAAAATATTATTCTCTTTGAGAAGTGCCTGACTCCTCTTAGCATTTGTGCACACCTGTGTATCTCCCTCGGGATTCTCAGCTTATGTTAAGCTCAGGTAACCAATGAATGAGAAAAGTACTGTGAACTCTATTCAGTAAGAGAGTTCAGAACTGCCTCTATAGGCTGATGGCCGAAATAAAGAATCATTTAAAGTAAGGAGGGGCAGAACCTAAAATTTTGTTCTGGTCTCAAGTTTTAACCTATTGTTTGACACTTAAAAAATATTACATTAAATTAACTCACGATGCTCAATAATTACGCAATGATTGTATTGCTCGTATTTTAGGGAGAAGAGAGGTAATTTCAAAATTATATACTTGGCTTCGGAATTACGTAGCAAAATACTTGTTCCAAGGTTACCTCTCTGTAAAGACCCAAGATTATATCCTATGTATCATAATTGAATACTTGGAGCATAAGCATGGATTTATGGTCCATTAATTTTTAGATATCACCAAGTATATTTTATTTTCTTGCTGGCTGTATGTACAACTGTGAATGCTTAAGGCACTGTGGATTTCCATGGGGCCAATCCTTAAAACTAATATTCCAGGGATTCCATTAATGAAAAGAAAATGTTAAAATATGTTCACACTATATACGCAGAAGCTTACACATGGAAACAAAAATACATGCAACACGTATAAATCTTTTTGTTTACATATGCAGCTTTTCTTCAGCAATGATAAGGTGCCCTAGAAACATTCACTAATCTTTGTAACACCCCAGAGAGTAAGTAGCAAGAATTATTACCTTCATATTGCAGGTGAAATACCCAGGTAAGGGCAGATTAAATGACTCGGCCAGGTCACTCTCTAAGTCAGTTATGAAGCTAGAAATAAAACTCCAGACTCGTGACTTTCTGTTCTTATTCCGAGTCATCAGACTCCTGAAAACAGAAGTGCCAGACCCATCAGTATTTGTGCTGCTTTTCCTCACTTGAAAAGTAACCACTGATGTAAATCCTGTCCCTGTTAAGGAAGCCTTGCTGTGTGGCACTAGCATACACGTGATACTGAGTCCCCGACGGGCAGTTAACGGGGTACTCTGCCGTTGCAGTGAACGAGCTCAGAAAAGGATATCAGCAAGCCAGTGTCTTACACACCCCGTCCTACGAAGAGTTAAAAGTATCAAAAGTTTCCTTAACTTCAGAGATTCAGACAATTGCTTTAACACTGAAAGTGATTCAATCTACTTTGCTACTTTAGTTTCTCCTTAATATTTTCAGATTGTCCACAGCATTGGAGTCAACATTCTGAAAGGCCTGGTCCCTGTCCTCAGGGAACATGTATGTCAAACTAATTATGACCTGCTTAATGGTATAAAATCACCATTAGCATCACTCTTAGTCCTGCATAATAATAGTCTCTTCTTCTTTCTTGAATCTTATTATTATATTATTATTTTTATTTCTGGGTACTTTGATTAGACTTGAAACTCAAAGAGTGGCCGGGTCCCTAGCTTTCCTGTTCCACAATGGCAGGCTATAGCCTGAGAAGACAGGTCCCCATTTGACAACTGAGCAGCCCTTCCGTGTGTCCGTGAGCCGCAGCCAGGATAAAATCACATCCAGCCTTCCTCCTCCCAAGGTTGGCACATGAAGGGCTTGGTGGCTCACGTCACAAAGGTACTTTGTGCTCCGGTGCCTTTTTTCTGTGGAATAACTCCTTCTAGTATGACTTCACTTTTCTGTCAGGGAGCACTTTCCCCTATAAATATGACCGAACAGGTGTTGCTCTGCTGCTAACTGAGTTTCCAGCTGTCCTCCTCCGACACAGACCCAGCAAAATCTGTTGTTTCGTCCTTCTAGGCAGACTCAGAGAACCATCGCGCCTGAGGTGGAGGTCTTCCTTGCAGGAGATGGCAGTTTTGTTGCCAGAAGATGGTCGGGAAAGCCTGGCTGGCTAACAAAGACAGGCCTTCAGCGGCTGGGTGTAGTTCCAGTTCTGCATCCCCTTTGGCAAGAGCACAGAGGCTGCTGCAGTGTGGCCGGCCAGCAAAATTAGGAAATAAGGACCTCTTTTATTTACTCAGGCTGCTGAATCATGGGCATTCCTGTCTGCTTGGAGAAAAGTCAGGCGGCTCTACTTTCCACTGAAAGTCTCAGGAGTGTTGGAGACTTTCATCTCGGAGTGTTCACACACTTGTTTTAATGTGCTTTATGGAAATGGTGAAACTCAGCAAGTACAGTTGCTGGAGAAAAACATCTGCACTAACCGTGCACACACATTTGCATCTTTAAATAGACTTTTCAGGCCACGGAGCTGGTTTCCAGTGAAGTTTTTTTCGGCTGTAAGAGCGATAGCTCTCCGAGAGTCACCCTGCATGAAGTGACTGGTTCCAAAAATTAAAATTTAACATGGACATGTTAAGTATTTCACATTGAAATGCAGAAATCTTGCCATCACACAGAAAGACAGTCCCTGTAAGTAGCACTTAGTGAGTGCCGGAGGGAGAGAAGTTCAAGTTGATTCAGGAGCCTGAGTTGAAAGAATCCTCCGTAGTTTCTTCCATATGTTAAAAGAAATTGATATTGTTTAAATCTATAGTCACCATTTAAGCATAGTTTTGCATTTTGACTGCCAAGAAGCCTAAGTTAATGGGGATGGGTAGCTCTCCAAGACTTAGGTAGCCTCAGAGAATGCTGGCAGAGAGACCACCGCCACACAAGTCCTGGGAGAGTCTGATATCCTTAGAGCGTGGACCCGCCCGCTGGGAGTTCAGTGAGTCCGTGTGTGTTCCTGGGAGGATAGATCCATTTATGGTACTGGCAAATGAGTTGTTTACAATTCAAATTTTAAAACAGAAATCAGCCTTTCAGCAAACCTTTATTTTTGTTTTTAAAGTAGCATTCCTTGCTCAAACTTTTTACTTTTTACTTCTGCTCAATCTACTCTGTCCCGCTGCCCTAAGCTGCCCTGCTGCATGACTTCTGTGTATTTCTATTACAAAGACAAGGAATAGGGACAGGAGAGAGGGAAGAAAAGCTTTGCAGCTCTCTTGATTCCTGGTTAAAAACTTGATCCTAACCTTCAGCTCACTTGACATGTCATTGAAATTTACAATCTTAAGAGAACAGTTATGTAATAGTCATAGTCAGGCATGGACCACAGACAAGAGCCTGATTTAAGCATGGTGTTAGGGATTGCACAATTTTTATAATGGTCTATTGCTCTATAATTCTTTGTGTATTTGTATAATAATATACTATGCCTGGATACAATCTACAATTTAATAATAAATTCGCTTGCTAAATTTTCAGGCTCAGTAGTTATATCCTTCCAGCCTAGATGCATGACAAATTCTGATTCACTGTTTTCCCCAAATATATAAATGTGAAGATGTGTTTGAAAATATTCTAAAATGAAAAATGGGATTTAACCCAGAAAGATAAATGTGAAATGTAGTAGATTTTACCTAGAATGCTGAACAAATTTAGTAAATAACATTTTTTTTTCAATTAGTGGAAATATTAGAAACCTTGGTTTGTTTCAGGGATATCAGCTTTAGGTGACCTAACACCTTTCGGGGCAGGGGGACTAGATCATTGTTGTTGTTTTGCTTCTAGTTTTTTAATGGTGTTTTTCTTTATGTTGAGTGGTAAGTTGAGTTTAGCTGCATAGGTTCTTGATATAACCACGTTAAATATAAATCACACCCACATTTATCAGACCCTTTCTTATGCTAGAAGCACATTGGGTTATAGAGTCATATAAATGAGGATACAAAATTACGCAGTTTTCAACTTGTATGGCAAAGCTTTGTTGCAGTGGGCAGGGATCCAGGAATGGTGTTTGGTTGTTTTCTCAGAGTGAGAGGGTTGCCATCTGGCATTGATAGTGAGATGGTGTTGTCATCAGTTTCTAGATGCAGGAAAGGAATGATCCTCATCTGTTTCCTGTGGATAAGGAAGAGGCTGACAATCTAGTAAAATCTTGTTACCTTAAAGAAAGCAGACGTGGAATTCGTTTATATAATGCTCACCAGTTTCTACTTTCATGTTAATCATTTAGCCTGCCAGTGCACTTCAGCTTTGAAGAACTAAAAAACTTATATGAGCATACTCTAATTGAATACTATCAGAATATTCTAATAATGTTCTAATTGAACCTATTATTTTAACAGAAACACTATCCCCACCAGCTCCGATCTATGGTCTTGTGTGCATTTATGAAAAATCTTGCTCCTTTGGAGAGTGAAGAGCTTTTAAAATTTCTTCTGATCTTGAATAATAGATTGTTTTGAAAAGCAAAAAAAAAAAAAAAAAAAAGGTTTCACAACCTGTTTCGAGAAGGTCTTATTTTCCAATTGGATGTCAAGAAGGCAACAGAAATAGGAGTGCACATTTGCTAAGCACATGATTTTAAAAACCACCTAATACAGGGTACAGCGCCTTTATAGATAACTTGCTAAGTTTATATCTGGCTCTCAGTCTTGTTTGTCTTCTTTTTGTTACTCATAAATCTTTCAGCATTTACCATAATCATTTATCACTTTTCCTGTTTCCAGTTTTTTACAAGTTGCTTTGTCTCTGCTCACCTCAAAGTGCAGGTCCTGTTTAGCTAAGGAAGTTCAGGCTGCAGAAGCTTTTGCAAAAGGAAGAAATGGTGGGCCACCTCTTGAACTTTCCAAACAAAATACACTATTAAAATCTGGCCTTTGTGAAACTCTCATTTTTTCTTGATCCTGGCTGATCCTAGCTACATGTAATATCTAGCAATACCCTTCTAACATTTAATAATCCATTTTCTGGCCTATGGTATTCGAACCTTTCAGTTATTGAAGAAATCCTGGTTGTCTTTCATTACACAAGACATAATTATTATTGTGTTTTCTGTCTTCTTTCATGTGCTTACTTTTTAATATTTTTTTGCTGAAAGCAATAAGGTCTGTATCAATAAGAACCCCCATAAAAGATTTTGGTCTTCAGAATTGCCTTTTTATATAAAAACAAGCAAAATGCAGAGGGAATTTTTTATTAAATATTAGACATCTGGGTTGACTGCATTAATTTTAAATCATTCCTGTAATATTTCCTCTTTTCATTTGGTTCTTCAGATGTTCACATAGTATGCAAATCATTTTAGAATGAATACAAAAGAAACATTAAATATATTAAAATCTGCATTTTAATAAAATTGTCAATGTGTAATATATACCTTGCTTCTAAGGAAGAATGATAAAAAGTAATAAAAGGGTAATTTAGACATAGAACTATTTAATATCTTTTTATATTTTACAACCCAACAAAAAGTAAATGTAGAATAAAAGCTTTGGGCTCAGATTTGAAAATGTCTCACTCAAATATTCTTTCCTCCATTTTTTTCCCCCTAAAAAGTTCAGAAGCGTCCAACTATGCATGCTTGTTGAAATGGTATAGTAAACTCACTCTTGACTTCTTAACATGTAAAATGCAATGTCTGATTGCTTCTTGTTGCAGATGGAGTGGATGTTGAAGATGACCCCACTTGCTCTTGGCCAGCTTCTTCACCGTCTAGCAAGGACCAGACTTCCCCTAGCCATGGAGAAGGTTGTGATTTTGGAGAAGAAGAAGGTGGCCCTGGACTTCCATACCCATGTCAGTTCTGTGACAAATCGTTTAGCCGCCTCAGCTACCTAAAGCACCATGAGCAGAGTCACAGTGACAAACTGCCTTTCAAATGCACCTACTGCAGTAGGCTGTTCAAACACAAGCGTAGCCGAGATCGCCATATAAAACTGCACACAGGGGACAAGAAGTACCACTGCAGTGAGTGTGATGCCGCGTTCTCCAGAAGTGACCACTTGAAGATCCACTTAAAGACTCACACGTCCAACAAGCCATATAAATGTGCCATTTGTCGCCGTGGGTTCCTGTCCTCTAGCTCCTTACACGGACACATGCAGGTTCATGAGAGGAACAAGGACGGTTCCCAGTCTGGGTCCAGGATGGAGGACTGGAAGCTGAAGGACACTCAGAAGTGCAGTCAGTGCGAGGAAGGCTTTGACTTCCCGGAAGACCTCCAGAAGCACATTGCGGAGTGCCACCCGGAATGCTCTCCCAACGAGGACCGAGCAGCCCTCCAGTGTGTCTACTGCCATGAGCTCTTTGTAGAGGAGACCTCTCTCATGAACCACATGGAGCAGGTGCACGGTGGGGAGAAGAAGAACTCGTGCAGCATTTGTTCTGAGAGTTTCCACACAGTCGAGGAGCTGTACAGCCACATGGACAGTCACCAGCAACCAGAGTCATGCAATCACAGCAACAGCCCGTCCTTGGTCACGGTGGGCTACACCTCCGTGTCCAGCACGACTCCAGATTCCAACCTCTCAGTGGACAGCTCAACAATGGTGGAAGCTGCCCCACCAATCCCAAAGAGTCGAGGGAGGAAGAGGGCTGCTCAGCAAACCCCTGACATGACTGGCCCCTCAAGTAAACAAGCAAAAGTTACCTACAGCTGTATTTACTGCAACAAACAGTTATTTTCAAGTCTTGCAGTTCTGCAGATTCACCTGAAAACTATGCATTTAGATAAGCCAGAACAGGCCCATATTTGTCAGTATTGCTTAGAGGTACTGCCCTCACTCTATAACCTAAATGAACATCTTAAGCAAGTGCACGAAGCTCAGGACCCAGGTCTGATTGTTTCTGCCATGCCTGCCATAGTCTACCAGTGCAACTTCTGTTCTGAAGTTGTCAATGACCTCAACACTCTTCAGGAACACATCCGATGTTCTCATGGATTTGCAAACCCTGCAGCTAAAGATAGTAACGCATTCTTTTGTCCCCATTGCTATATGGGGTTTCTCACTGACTCTTCCCTTGAAGAGCATATAAGACAGGTCCACTGTGACCTCAGTGGCTCCCGATTTGGGTCTCCAGTGCTTGGGACTCCAAAAGAACCAGTAGTAGAAGTCTATTCTTGTTCCTATTGTACAAATTCGCCAATATTCAACAGCGTTCTTAAACTGAACAAGCATATCAAAGAGAATCATAAAAACATTCCCTTGGCCCTGAATTATATTCACAATGGGAAGAAATCAAGGGCCTTGAGCCCCCTCTCTCCTGTGGCCATAGAGCAGACATCTCTTAAGATGATGCAGGCAGTAGGAGGTGCACCTGCACGTCCAGCCGGAGAGTATATCTGTAATCAGTGTGGTGCTAAGTACACGTCCCTAGACAGCTTTCAGACTCACCTAAAAACTCACCTCGACACTGTGCTTCCGAAATTGACCTGTCCTCAGTGCAACAAGGAATTCCCCAACCAGGAATCCTTGCTGAAGCACGTTACCATTCACTTTATGATCACCTCGACGTATTACATCTGTGAGAGCTGTGACAAGCAGTTCACATCCGTGGATGACCTCCAGAAACACCTGCTGGACATGCACACCTTCGTCTTCTTCCGCTGCACCCTCTGCCAAGAAGTTTTTGACTCAAAAGTGTCCATCCAGCTCCACTTGGCCGTGAAACACAGTAACGAAAAGAAAGTGTATCGGTGCACGTCCTGCAACTGGGACTTCCGCAACGAGACCGACTTGCAGCTCCACGTGAAACACAACCACCTGGAAAATCAAGGGAAAGTGCACAAGTGCATTTTCTGCGGCGAGTCCTTCGGCACCGAGGTGGAGCTGCAGTGCCACATCACCACGCACAGTAAGAAGTACAACTGCAAGTTCTGCAGCAAGGCCTTCCACGCCATCATCCTGCTAGAGAAACACTTGCGAGAAAAGCATTGCGTGTTTGAAACCAAGACGCCCAACTGTGGAACAAATGGCGCTTCTGAGCAAGTGCAGAAAGAGGAGGTGGAGCTGCAGACCTTGCTGACCAACAGCCAGGAGTCCCACAACAGTCACGATGGCAGTGAAGAAGACGTTGACACCTCCGAGCCCATGTACGGGTGCGACATTTGCGGGGCAGCCTACACTATGGAAACCCTGCTGCAGAATCACCAGCTCCGAGACCACAACATCAGACCCGGAGAAAGTGCCATCGTGAAGAAGAAAGCCGAGCTTATCAAAGGGAATTACAAGTGCAACGTGTGCTCTCGAACCTTCTTCTCTGAAAATGGCCTCCGCGAACATATGCAGACCCACCTGGGCCCCGTCAAACACTACATGTGCCCTATTTGCGGAGAGCGGTTTCCCTCCCTTTTAACTCTCACTGAACACAAAGTCACACATAGTAAGAGTCTCGATACCGGAAACTGCCGGATTTGCAAGATGCCTCTCCAGAGCGAGGAGGAGTTTTTAGAGCATTGCCAAATGCACCCGGACTTGAGGAATTCGCTGACGGGCTTTCGCTGCGTGGTGTGCATGCAGACAGTGACCTCCACCTTGGAACTCAAAATCCATGGGACATTCCACATGCAAAAGACAGGGAATGGGTCTGCAGTCCAGACCACGGGGCGTGGCCAGCACATCCAAAAACTGTACAAGTGCGCATCTTGCCTCAAAGAGTTCCGTTCCAAGCAAGATCTGGTGAAACTTGACATCAACGGCCTGCCCTATGGTCTTTGTGCCGGCTGCGTGAATCTCAGTAAGAGTGGCAGCCCGGGCATCAACATCCCTCCCGGCACGAATAGACCAGGCTTGGGCCAGAATGAGAATCTGAGTGCCATGGAGGGTAAAGGCAAGGCAGGGGCACTGAAGACTCGCTGCTCGAGCTGCAACGTCAAGTTCGAGTCTGAGAGTGAACTCCAGAACCACATCCAAACCATCCACCGAGAGCTCGTGCCAGACAGCAACAGCACACAGTTGAAAACTCCGCAAGTGTCACCAATGCCCAGAATCAGCCCCTCCCAGTCGGATGAGGTAACTCGCCTTTTTAATGTTTGCTGTTTACCCGTCTCAAGAAACTGTCCCCACTTTATGTTTACACTTTCCACAGCTTTATTTACCGTCACGTGCCAAAAGATGCTTAGATTGAAATGCAATGGTTTCTTTCCCCCGTAGCCATTAGCTAGCAATTACTTGCTTCTTGATAAGCAGCATTTTGGCTGGAATGGTGCAAAATAGGACTAATTCCAGTCTCCCTAGGATGTTGTCTTCTCTATGACTGAAGAGACCAGCACTCATGCCAACACCACTGAGATCTCGAATCTCAGCGTAGCTTCACAGAGAGTTGCAATCCCCAGCTATGACTTGTGTGTTATGGCAGAGAGATGATGACACAAAAGTAAGATGCTAGGAGCCAACGTGCTGGCTTAGAGTAAATTAAAAAGAGTATATATATTTGGGGATAACAAATTGGGTAAGGGTGGCTTTTTAATACCGTGTTATCAACACTCACTGTTTTTCTTTGTCTTCTGGGTAGTGAGGAAAATGCCTTCTCACAACAGGATTTTTAAAAAGCCCCTGTATTTATTAAGTACCACATGTCTGTTAGTCTGTTTAAAGACACTATCCCTGAATCTTCACTCTTGGATTTCAAAATTAATGTGGTGTTTTTTTTCCCCCTTAGTTTCAGGGTAGTTTTATGTTTTCCTTGCCATGATGAGTACAAGAAACAAGTTCATTTATAATGAAATAGTTTTATAAGTTATCGTTTTTCGAAGCTGAGCAGAGGATGGCTCATTTTCATATTTCTTTATACTCTCTTTATCACCTGGTTTCTAATAGCTCTTTCCACCTTCCCACCTGCCCCTATCTAGAGAGCCATCCAAATGAAAACCCCAGGGAGATCCTTCTCCCTTCAGTTTGGGGTGACAGCATTTCCCTTATCTTGTCTCTGCACTCACACCCACCTGGAGCCCCCTGCGTCTGCCCGCAGATAGCCATCAGCCAGCTGGTAGGGGACAGCCCAGCTTCACAAAGTGTGGCATCTGTGTGACAGGCAAACTCCCAAACTTTGAAGCCACTTTCCCTTCTCCCCTCCCCGAGTAAATCTGCACATTTCTCTGATTTGAATAAATGAAATCCTTTCAAACTGATGAGGGCTGCTGGAAGAACATAGTTTTGATAATGGCTCATGGCTCATGTGTTGGATAGTGGCTTTCAAAACAAACATGAGTAGTTAAATGAAATGAAGTTTTTCCAACTTTTTATTTCAAATATGTTTCAGCCTGTAGAAAAGATAAAGGAATGACACAATGAACACATGTGTGTGTTGTGTGTCCATATCCCAGATTTCTCTTTCTCCGCAATCTTTTTTTTATCAGCCTGAGTCACATGAAAGAAAGTTGCATACATCGTGACATCTCCTAAGAATAAGGGTATTTTCCTATTTAACTATGATATCATTAGCTAAGGCAATTAAGTAAATTAGGAGAAGAAATTAGGTAAATCAATAGTATTGTCTGTAAGAGTTTCATATTCAACTTTCCCCTATTGTTGCCAAAATATTTTATGTTTTTAAATATTTTTGAATGAGAATTCCTGAAACATTTATGCAGAAAATTACTCCTGTCCTTTGTTTTTATTTTGTAATGTTTAACATACCTAGAGGAGTTTGCATATTCATGTTTAATTTAAATACTGTGTAAAGGTGATTTAAAATGACAGCATTAGTCTGTGTGTGTGTGTGTGTGTGTGTGTGTGATTATGTGTGTGTGTTTGTGGTGTGTTGTTTGTACATTTAAAATGAAGCAAAACTGGACTATCTTGTATCTTAGTAGATTGCTTATGAAAGGGCCTATGTCTGTTTCTTTATATCTGTGCATGGTTGATATTTTTCTGATACTTACAAATTACTATATAACCATTTAAGATGAAATATTTCAAAAATGAAGGAGGATATATGAATAGTATTTACACATTAATTTGGTTAGAGTTACTTTATTAGAAGAATTTATCCTTAAGGCTCTAATTATACCTAAAATCTGAATGATAGTTAGATTGTTTTTTAAGTATTACAATTGTGTTTTTTAAGCACCTAGCTACTAAGGGTCAAAATGACTCTTAAAGAAGAAGGGTACTTCCCTACAAGACCTGGTTAATAAGAGCTGGTGTGATGCCCTTAGTTGGTCAGATATTAGGATTCAGTTTTAAGTATTTCCTTTGCGCCTCAAAAGTTCACTAATTTGTTCAACATTTTCATCATTATTACCATCACCATTTTTTAATTCATTATACTGTTTAAGTTATAAAATTTTATGTGATACCTTCTGCAATTAAAAATGAACAGTGGACCATATTATTTGCACTGACATAGAAAATTATCTAAACATACATAGAGTTTTAGAAAAAAAGTCTAAAAGTAATGGGTTAGCAAGAGAAAGATGTACAATAAATATTCATTTGTTCACGTTCTGTTAGCCAAGTTAAACTTCTACAACTTCTCATCATGAGTAGTGTGTAAATTTTTTACCAAATTAGGTAAAAGAGACATTATTATATGTCTTTGCCAAAAGAGAGGTATATCACGTGGGAATAAATTTTATTACAAAAAGAAATAGGACATGCATGTCTATTGACTTAGATGTTCTAGGCAGGAATTGAAGGACTTCATGATGTAGATGGTATGTTCACCTCTTCTTGCTGAGGTTTGAGACTTCAGAAGTGAAAAGGAGACCACAGGAGATAATAAATCCTGGACACATAGATATTATCACGAACAAGCTTAGATTTTTCTGGAGCATGACTTACAGTCACACAGGAATGTTGGTAAATACTCACCTGCATCTTTCAAAGACTGAAAAGAATGTTGTTTGATTAAGACCAGGTTACCTAATTAAAAGGAATTTAAATTTAAATATGAATCTGGGAATGATAAGTACCATATAAAACCATACAACCCGAAAAAAATGAATGAAAGACAAGGCATGTGACACTCAAAGAAGGATAATAGTCGGTAGCTGTCATGTAATGGAGAGATTTAGAATTAAAGACAGGTCTGACTTTAAACCCCATTTCTTTTGTTTAATACTTTCTGAATTTGTGAAAAATGCTTTCTTTGTGCCCAGATCCTCTGATTACTAATCTAAATTTGCTATGGAGATTTTGTTTTGAATAAAATATTTTAGAGAACCTATTTTTTTTTCCCTTTCCTCCTTCAAAGGTTGAGTATAATAGAAATTTACACATAACATGCAATGAATTATGCCATGGGCGGTAAATTTGGTACAGGAGGAACACTGGCCTTCTAGCTTTTTCCACATATGAAGCACCTCGCAGTTACTGACATTTACTGTGTGCTGAATAAATGTTAGTTCTTCTGGAGTTCATCGACACTGGCCTGGCTGGTCAGGTGCTGCCCCGTCCGGACCTCAGAATGTTGTCTCATGACTTTGAAGTTCTACAGTAGATCCTGGGATCCTGTGTCCTTCTGCCTCCATTTTTCCAGGATGCCTCCTGGTCAGGTTTCCCCGAGGGCTTCTTTACTCACATTGCAACTCACACCATCCCCATCAGTCTGTTGAAGTTGCTCTTGCCAGGGTGACTGTTACCACTGTGATCTTCATGTTGGGAGATGCGTGTACAGTGCCACAGAATCCAAACTGAAACGGACAGTGGAGACCACCTGATTTGGTCACTTATTTTACAGACAAGGAAACAGACCCAGATAATTAAGCATTATGTAAGATGACACAGCTCGGAAGTGGTAGACGAGAGGCTAGAATCCAGGTCTCCAGCTCTGGGTTCAGGGTTCTCTTTTCATAATCCCACGGCACTCACCTCCGGCTGCAGCCCGATCCCTGCCCTTTCCACAAAGTCCTGTTGGCAATGCTGTTGTCTTTGTCTTCTCATTCGTTTCTTCTGCCTGTGGCACAGGACCTTCTGCTTCTGTCACTTTGCTGCAGCTGACTTCACTAAGGTCTCTTCTGGCTTAATTGACCACTGCTGTGTACTTTTTTAAAAAAAGATAGCTTAGGTCAGTTATTCCTGTATGTCAGTTATTACTGTCACTAAGTGCTTGTCACTGTTGGTCATCCTCTTGTTACTGAGCCCCTGTCCTCCTTCCTGGCTCCTCCATACCTTTTCAATGCTTCGTGGCCGCTCCTTCCTTTGTGGGTTCCGTCTTGTAGGTCAACATTCCCCGTAGTTGCACCCACTCCACATACACCCTCCACGGGCCTCATCCACCCCCATAGCTTTGACCACCACCGTTTGCTGACCACTCTCCAAATAGCGTCTCCAAGGAACAGGAGGGAACCGTTGAGGCTGATGGAAATCTTCTGTGTCTTGACTGTGGTGGTGGTTACGTGACTGCATACATGTGTCAGTACTCACCAGATAGAAAATTAGTGAATTGTTTTTATGGGAATTACACCATGATGAAGTGAATTTAAAAGAATACGACGATATCGCCAACTCAGATATTTCCACTGACCTTCAGACTCCTCTGCACAGCTGCCTGCTGGACATATCCACGCGAGTTCCCATGAACTTCAAAGTCAGCCGGTCCAGAACTCATCATCTTTTCTCTAAACCTGCTTTTTTCCCCTATATTTTCTATTTTATTTGTAGATCCATTGATCGTCTCAGTCTCTTCCCGTTTACTCGACATCATTTGGTCACCAAGCCATCTGATTCCAGCTATTATGTACAGGTGGCCTTTGAACAGTGAGGGGATTAGGGGCCCCGACCCTCGCACAATTGAAAATCCACCTATAACTTTTGACTCCCCCCAAATGTAACTACTTATAGCCTACTGTTGACTAGAAGCCTTACCAATATCATAAATAGTTGGTTAACACATATTTTATATGTGGCATATGCGTTATATGTAGTTTATACTATATTCTCACAATAATGTAAACTAGGGATGAGAAAGTCATAAGCAAGAGAATATACAATTACTATTCATTAAGTGGAAGTGGATCATCATAAAGGTCTTCATCCTTGTCATCTACACATTGAGTGGACTGAAGAAGAGGAGGTAGAGGAGGCGCTGGTCTTGCTGTCTCAGGGGTGGCAGAGACAGAAGAAAATCCGCATATGAGTAGATCCATGCAGTTCAAACCCGCATTGTTCCAGGGTCAGCTGTTTTTGTTAAATCAACCCCTCCCTCCATCACCTTACCACGTTCTAAGTTCAGTCTCTGATCATCTTCCCTAAACTGCTGAAGCAGCCTTATAATTGGTCCCTCTGACTTTAGTCTCATCATTTGCAAATCCATTTGCACACAGCTGCCAGGACCATCTACCTAAAACACGAAACTGTCCAGCTCGTCCCTTCCTATTTGAGACACTTGAAGCATTCTGCACCTCCATCCCCACAGGACAATATGATGATCCTTTGATGGTGAAATACAGGACCTTTCAGGTTTTGGCCCTCGAACACATTTTTCCTTCCTTTCCTTACCTGCACCTTATTCTGTAACTGGAAATGCTTTAACTCACACACGACATATTGCCTCTCTGTCTTGCTGAGGCTGTCCTGTCCCTTCTACCCATATAACCTTTGTCCTCCTGACTGTCCTCCACCTTTGGGGAGGTTGTCCAGCTTCCCCTTTCTTTGGAGATCGACTATTCTAGAAGGCTACCCATGAGCCTGACTTCCCACCACAAGCATCTCCCTGCCCCTTGAATGCCCTGTGTATATAATATGGAGTAAAAAGTATATAAAAATTGCTACATTGTTGTATAATTACCTATTTACATTCTCTTTTCCTGGTTTGAATTTCTTCGGGCAAGCGCTTACTCAATTTCCTATTCCTAATGCCCATGACAGTGCCAGGCCTATAGGAGGCAGGTACCTCCCTGCGTGGGTGCCCAGGAACTTGCATCTGCCAGTGGCCCTTCCAGAGCCTCTTCTCATGCATGGCAGGACAGCTGGTCACCTCGATTTTTTCATGCAGGAAACCCCTCCACATTGACTGGAACCCAGAAGCTGTGTCTTAACCGTAGGATTGCTATGCATATTTTCACCCTATGTGGGCTCAGTATGTTGTTTCATCATCTTTGCAGTTCTGTCATAGATATTATGAGCACACACATGCCTGCTGTTTTATCTCCCTCCACCTCAAGGCCTGCTTTCCCAAAGAAGTTGCCATTTCTCCTGCCAAGCCTACCGATGGTCTCCAGGTTTGAGATAGAGTCTTTCTGGCCTCATCTCTGTAGTATTAGGCAGAGGAGGCAGCTCTTTCCTTGACATGCCCCTCTCTGCCCTCGTGGCATTCCCTCTCCTGGCTTTCTTCCTACCTCTCTCTAGGAGTAGTGTATACTACTAGACTTCTCTTCCTGTGCCTCTTTTAAAAATGTAGGAATTCTTCAAGGCTCACCCTTGGCTCTCTTTTTCTCTGTCTACTCTCAATAAGTAGCTCATCTTTTCATGTGGCTCTAATGATCTCTATGCTAAGCATTCCCAAATTTCTATTCTAGCCTAGTTCCTGTTATTCTAGTTTATGTTACTGTGCTCTGCACACAGCTTACCTTTTCCATTTGTATCTCTGTTAGATAATATGATGTGTTGTGTATACCCACTAAACCCTTGATTCTGTCTCCTGAAACCTATCCTTTTCCCAGATCTCCATCATTTTAGTAAAGGAAGCCACCCTATACCCAATTACTCAAGCAAGAAAATGGGAAGTCATTCCTGATTCCTTCCTTTCCCTCATTCCCTGCATTTAATACATTAATAAGTACTATTGATTCCACTTCCAACAAGTCACATGTCTTAGGCACTTCTTTCCACCTCCAAAGCTATCACCTTGGTCTAGGTTGCAATCATTTCTTGCCCAGATAGTGTAGTAGATTCCTAACAGCTTGCTCTCCCTCTCTGCCTGCTTCTAGTGCATTTTTCATGCTGCAGTTGGAAGTGTAGACATGTAAATTAAATGATGTCACTTAAAATTCTTCAGTGGCTTCCCACTTTCTCAAATAAATCCTGACGCCTCACCAGCTTACGAGGCCGTGCACAGTCTGGCTGCGGCAGGCTGTTGTCACTTCGTGCTGGGGACTTTTTCTCGTGCCCTCTGCCCCGCTTCCTGAACACGTGCTGTATCCTCACCTGTGCCCCTCTTTCCAGACAGCCTCTGAGCCACCGGCTCTGTCTCATGTGTCAGGCGGGCCTCCCCCTCAAAGTCTTATCAAAGTTGGACTCCTCCTTAGGATTCTCATTTAAAATTGCCTTTATTTGTTTACTTGTTTATTTCCTTCTTCCCCTTTCCCTGGCAACTTTTCCTAAGGGCTCACTATGCATTAGTTGAATAAATGAATATAGTTCTTCATTTATTCAAGTACTTCAAAGTAACAAAAATAGTGTTTACTACATTTTATTTGCAGGTACATCTAGAAACTAATATATATGGATGTATATATATTATACTTGCTCAAAAGTACTTAGATGCTTTAAGGTTAGGTTTGATCTAAAAATATTAAAATAAGCTGAAAAACTTACAGTTTCTAACTCTCTTCATGGTTCTTATACTGAAAATGGAAATGTACATGGTGACAATTCAGAATCTACCCAAGTTCCAGCATTTGGTATGATGTTGTTTTGTATGATAAAAACTTCCCTATGAGGCTGAGAAAGATACAAGTATGAAAAAAGTACTTTCAAGATTTTGTATTTCAAATTGCTGGTGCTAAGTTTTGCTAAGTTAAATATGCAAAGAACAAAAATAAATGGATTAAGCTCCCTTTAAACAGTATTTAAAAATTAAGCAGAAAATTTACATGACCAAATAAATTTATTGGGATCCAAGATGTTCTTGAAATAGACTGAATTTGCTTTGCCAAGTCCTGTCTCCATTATTGTTGTCAGGTTCAATATTTGTTTGGCATCTACAGAGTAATCATAGAACAGGGAGTTTATACCCTGGAGTAAATACCAGGTCGTGGAACATGGAAACAGCTATCTGGTGTTCATTCTGGTACCCAGTCCAGTGATTGCCTTGTGCTGATCATTACTCCACACATTGAATTTGCTGCAGCTGCCATCCCTAGGTCTTCTGTACTTGTAGTTCTGGATTTTTTGCTGATGTTTTCCATATGGTTACAGTGTCTTTTAGAAGATATGAAATTTAAAAATAGGAATGTTTTTATATACAGCCATGAATCCTGGATTGCTTATAATATTGGTCCTCTGGGTATCAGGCCAAAAGAATCTGAATCATCCTATGTAGTATTAGAACTTTATCTAAGAGGAGCATTTCACATTTTTGGCTGAAATTGTGTCAAGGTGGAGATTAGTAAATATCTATTCAAAATGATTTTGAATAATGAAAGAAAATTGAAAACTACATCCTGGATCTCTTATGACTGTATTTCTGTACCCACCCCATGATGTAGATGTAGTTTTCTATTACATGTACTTTGTATTTCTAGAAACTTAACAGCCTAAACATAAGAACCTTGCCAAAGGCTTTTAAAAAGCCTGAATAGCTGGTTCCCCTTATTTATACATTTTTTAAACCATTCCACATTTTCTTTTTACCTTTTAAATGCCCACTTCTAAAGTTTCTATTCTTAATCTGCCTCTTTCTCCCCTCTCACTCCCATTTTCTATTACCTCCTTATCATCCCTTACAGATGAGCAAAAGATCAAGCTTCAATTTTCAACATCTGTTTAACGCCCAGTCTTAAGATCTTCAGTTCCCTTTTAGACATTACCAGTTAGACATTATGCTAGCTGTTTAATCAAACCAAACTGTAATTTCTTTTTATTTTTCTCATTTTGGCCAGTGTTTCATCTTTCTCCTGTTCATTCTTGTCTGAAACTTTGTTTCCTATATGTTCTCTACTTTCTTAATTTGGTGGGTCAAGCACTCACCGGGTGCTATTGATTCTTCTTTAGTAATTGCTCTTCTGTGTTCATCTCGTGCATCCCTTCTCCAAGGCAGATTATATTGTAAATCTCAACTGGTCTCCTTCACTCTCTTTCTATCATAAAGCATAGCTCAACAAATTTAAAAGTTGAAGATCACACAAATAGCATTGTCTGATCATAATACAAATCATTATAAATGAAAAAGATACCTTTTAAAAACGTCATAGGTTTTAAAGATAAAAATATGCATTGAACAAAGAAGGCATAAAAATAGAACTTAAAAATGCTAAGAACTGAAAGATAATTGCATTTCAAAGGTTGTTAGCTATAACCAAAAGCAGTACTTAGAGAGGGAGTCATCAGAAAATAAGGAAAGCATAGTATCAATGAGATATATCAACTTATTGTTACTAGGAACACAACAACAAAATAAACCCATAAAAAGTAGAAAGGAAGAAAACAATAAAGATAAGAACAAAAGTGATGAAATAAGAAAACAAAGAAACAAGAAACAACAAGGAGTCCAACAAAGTAAAAAGTTAGTTTTTTGAAAAGACTAACAAAATTTACAAACCTCTGGTGAGATTTATTAGTAAAAAAAACCAAAAATAAATAATATTAATGAAAAGAGGAGCCTTACTTTATATTTGCAGAGGTTAAAAAAATAATAGGAGAACCACTACACATATCAAAATGACTATAATGAATAAGAATACAAGAATTCTTTTTTGAGAAAATGAAGAGCAACTGGAACTCTCTTACTTTATTAATGGTAGTATAATTTTGTGTAACTGCTTTGAAAA
Source organism: Lemur catta (assembly GCF_020740605.2). Taxonomy (NCBI): domain Eukaryota; kingdom Metazoa; phylum Chordata; class Mammalia; order Primates; family Lemuridae; genus Lemur; species Lemur catta. The sequence goes on along the minus strand of NC_059143.1, from coordinate 17,885,705 downwards.
ACTATTGGGCAGTATATTCTAAAGTTAAATACCAGCCTATTTTATGCCTGTCAATTCTACTCCTAGATTTATATCTATGAGAAATAAGTGCATATGTTTACTGTAAGTTATGAGCAAGAATATTCATAGTAGCTTTGTGCATATAAGCTTCCAGCTGGAACCAATCAAAATGTCTATAAATATAAATGAATAAGTATGTTTATATAATCATATGAATTTATCACATTCATACAATGGAATAATACATAACAATAAATAATAATGAACTATTGCCATACAACAATCTGGATGACTCACATACAAAATGTTGAAACAAAGGAACCAGATACGTACAAGTACATGACTCCATTCATGTAAAGTGAATGGGCAAAACTAATCTATGATGATTAAAGTCAGAGTAGTTAATGAGATGGTACCAACTGAGAAGGGAAAAGAGGCAATTTTCTGGGTGCTGGAAATGTTTCATATTTTGCTGTATGTGGTGGCCACACTGGTGCATACATATGTGAAATGTCACCAAGCAATACACTTATGATTACTGCAGTTTGCTATATGTTATGTCATTTCTCATTAAAGTTTTATAAAAAATACCAAATATTCAAGATAAAAGAGTAAGAGAATACCATGAATAACTTTATGCAGCTAGTAGAGAATTTCAATGACAGTATATGGAAATAGTCTTAGAATAATATAAGTTACCAAAACTGGCCCATGAAAAAAAGAGAGATGTGTGATGATTAAAAAGTTTAATAAATTGTTGAAATCTTTCTACAAAGAAAATGCTAGGCCCAGATTTCTTTCAAAGTGAGTTTTCCTAAACATATACATAATTTCCAAACTGTGCCAGAAAATACAAAACGAGGGAATGCTCTAATTCATTTAATGAATATGGTATAATCTTGATATCAAAATCAGACAAAGTTAGTAAAGAAGAAAAATCTCAGCCAGTTTTACTCATGGCATTACATTTTAACATTTCAAATAAAATAGCAACAAATTAAATCTATGTATTAAAAGATTAAATATTATGACTGAAATGGATTTATCATGAGAATGTAAGGTAGGTTCAATCTCAGGAAATCAATTAATTTACCACATTGACAGATTAAAGGAGGTAAATTATATTTGTATCTTAGAGTTGCCAAAAAAATTATATGATGTTTAAAAAAGAACACTGAACTAGGAATAGACAGGTATACCCTTACCCTAATAAAGACTATTTAAAATACTGTCTTAAGCAAGCATTATAATTAGTGGAGGCATTTTAATGCTTTAATATTTTATAATTAAAATACTAATAAGGCTTGCTAGATTAACCAACAAAGTAAGGCAAAATCAAATGAATGTAAGTGTTGAAAAAAATAGTATAAAAATTGAAAAGAAACATTAAACTGTCATATGCAGGTCCTATATTTGCATATAAAGCAATACCTAGCTTTAGCAAAGTTGCTGGGTGCCAAATCAAGTCATTTAAGTCAACCAGATTTTTACTCACCAGCAAAAAACAGATAATACTAGTTTTACAACAGTACCAATTATAATTGGAAGAGAAAATTAAGTACATAGAAATAGGCCTTATAAAATATGTAAGACATTTGTGGACAGAATGATAAAAACAGTATTGAAAGACCTAAATAAATGATCAGATATAACTTGCACATGGATAGGAAGACTCCATGCTGCAGAGTTGCCAATAATCCCTAAATTGATCTATAGATTCAATGCTATTCTAGCGAAAATTTCAACAGGTTTTAAAATGTGTTTTTAAGTTTTTATTTTTTGGAACTTCACAAGTGGATTCCAAAATGTGTATGGAAGAATGAAAGGTCAAGAATAGCAAAGATACTCTTGAAAGAAAAGAATCGGCAGGGAAGGATTTGTCCCACTATTGTCAATTTATAATAAATCTGCAGTGATTAGAATGGTGTGGTATTAGTCCACAGAACCAAATGGAGATTCCCCAAAAGAGATATCACACATATAAAATTCAGTATAGAACCGAGCTAGCTGCCTTTTACACGACAGTGGAGGAAGGTATAGGGGATTCAACCCATCATGTATATGGAATAAAATTAAAATAAAATTGAATCCCTCTTCATATGTATAAAAATTAGTTCCAGGTGGTTTAAAGACATAAATGTGTGAAAGGCAAAATCATAAACCTTTTAGGAAAAAAATATAGAGAATATTTGTATTACCTCGGGTAAGGGAATGATTGTGTAAACAAGCCTATGCAGTATAAATCACAAATAAAATGATATGTTCATCAACATTAAAAATAATAGCTTCTGTTTACCTAAAGTTACCATACAGTGAGTGGAAATAAAAGCTACAAGATTATAAAACATATTTATAACACATATAACTAGAAAAATTATTAGTTTCCAATATATATAAGAAACAGCCACAAACCAGTAAGTTTTTGGCTTATTTCTCACCAAATAAGAAAATGAGAAATTAACATGAACAGGCATTTCGCAAATAGGAAGCATAAAGGTCCAGTGAATATGTGAAACTATTTGTCCTCATTAGTAATATGGGAAATGAAAATTCAGACAGAAATTAATGGATTGGCTAGGAGGGCTGCATAGGAAGCTAAGCTGGGGGCCAGGCATAAAGGTATTTAATAATTACACTTTATACATTACCTATATTATAAATTCTCTTTATAACCATTTAATATTTAACATACAAATAATCAGAACCAGCATGGGGAAGGGTAAGGTTTAAAAAAATCAGAACCAGAAGTATAAATATAAAAGAAATACAATGAATGCAAAATAGTGTTTTAAAAATTCTAGCTATATGCTCATACCTGCAAAAGGCTGTGAGCCTGAAAACTGTTCTTTCGTTGTTACAAGTAAGTTTATCAAGTATTGTAGAGGTAGTAAAGGCATATTAGCATTTCATTAAGACTATTTTCCTCTTGTTATTGTTGTTAGAAAGAGCAGTATCCATGCATTATATTTAAGGTGAGTATATATCTCACACTTTGGGAAATATTAGCCTACAGCGTGAACTTTTTTATTTCTTGTATGGTACTTCAGTTTGTGATAACAAATTTGTTAATTGCTGCTATGTACAAGGCATTGGCTATCAGGTTCTTAAAGAGGAGAGGCTTTCTACAAACATAGTTATTTGGATTCATATCTATTTCCCCTATATATAATAGCTCCTTGAAAGCTTATAGTTTACTAGGGAAAATTTAATGTATAACAATAAATATAATATCAATCACAATGAAATAGGTGGCATAATAGAAGTACAAGTGCAGTGCGAAGGTAGTGGAGGGGAGAGAGCAAATACCTGGACAGGAAATAGCTTTGCAGATGTCTGCATGAAGAGGAAATAAATTGGAGACAACTGCCAGTGTGCAAATCCTGAGGCAGGGGAACACCTGGTGGGCTCAAGCAATAGCAGGGGGCCAGGCTGGCTGGAGCAGACTGAGCAGGGAGCAGGGTGGCAGGACAGGAGGTCAGAGAGCTGGAGAGGGGCGGTGTGGTGTCCTCGTGGATCTCAGAAGTTGTTTGCATGTCATGTGTTCTTAGTAAAGGCTTATAAATCATTGAAACCTAGTGATTAGGACATTTAGAAAATGAAACAAAGAAAGCATTTCTCTAAGAACTATGGTTTCTTTGAGCCACACATAAATAGAACATAAGACACCTCATAAGTATGTGATGTACTATGCGATTCACATCAGAAAGAGATTGAGTGGCAGGTGAAATCCTATAAAAATCCCCTTATCAAGGCAAATAATTTATTTTCTTGAATTAAACATTGTATTACATAAGCAAGACTTCAACTGAGTCTGTAAATTTTTTGTTATAGAGAGATTGCTGCTCTGAGAGTTGAAGGATATTCAACATAATATAGTAGAAGGAAAGATTGTGCTTAGGAAAAAAATGAGTTCAGATAACAGTGGACACAGTCATCTGTGTGATCTTGGCTAGTCCTTTCTAAGCCTCAGTTTCTTCATCACTAAAATGGACATTATATATACTTTACCTACAGTATAAGGTTATCTTAAAGAGCAAGTGATATAGTATATGACAGTTCTTGGTAAAAATGAAGCACCCTGCAAATGGTGGGTGTGGTAAATCATTTATATAATATCTACACATATTCCTAAGCATGTATGTATGTATACATATAATTTATTTATGTCATTTTTTCAATTTATTACAATGCAGAATAATTTCATCTAATGCTAGGACTATGGCTTATTCAGCCAAAATGCCTGAATAAGTGATCATATTTCCACAAAGTTGATGAAGTAGAAAAATATAGTTAAATATTAAAACCACACCTAGAAGCAATGAAAACCAAGGAGCAAAAAGAATGTAAAGACCACAGAAATAAAATATTACTTTATTTGCTTTGAGGTCAGAGATAGCATCAGGAAACAATAAACATAAAAAGGTAGGAAAACATATATAGATGAATATATAGGTAGGAAATATAGGTAAGAAAGGAAAAATGCTACAGTAGTATTATTGGCTAGAAGTGATCAGGGAGAGCAAGGGAGTAAAACATTCTTGGAGAAATAAGTCAAGTAAAAATTGTATGTGAAAGGTACAGTAAATGAATACCAAAATAAGACATTCCCCCCCTCCCCAATCCCAGGAAGCAAAGAAATAGTTTGAGAAGCATTTAATTTTTAAGGGCTATTACTTGCTTGCCTACAATCCACTGCTAGTGTTCTCTATGGATCACATATAGAATATTTACATTATGGGGGAAAAAGTGGTAAAAATCTTATCATCTTTTTTGAACAGGATTTGTAATTTAGATATATAACCTCTTTAAGAATAGCACCTTATATTTAAAAAATTACTAATAAGTAAGCAATTGAGAGCTATTTCAAACCAAAAATACACCATGATTTGGAAATCAAAGTGCCACTGATAAACGTAACTGGACAAAGTCTGATGTTAACATACTCATTTTGAGATAGAACTAAGGATTTTCTTGGGAATTTTACACGTTTGGCTTAGGCAGTAAGGAAGCAAAAATGAGTTGTAATAAAAGCTCTTGATAAAGAAATGTCCAGAAACAGAAATTTTAATTATGAATAGTGACCAAATGTTTAATAAAGATCATTCTTTTAAATAAAGAAAGAGAAAATAAGAGGAGGAACAGAAGAAAGGAAAGAGAGGGGGAGTAGAAGGAAGGGAGGGAGGAAGGACTACATGACCAAATAAAATCGCTGAAAAAATTGGCAGGAAACCCTCTAAGTTTAACATCTGTACCTACTAGGACAGGAAAATTAAAATAGCTTTGGTGGGAAACAGATTCTTTTAGTGACATAATTGGGTCTAGATGGATATCATTTCGTTATACCAAATTTAAACCATTTTAAAACAGGTACCTTACACTGTTTAGATTAATTTGAGTCTAGTTCATTCATTTGTTTATTCAGTCATTATTGAGTTTCATTAATGGCTGCATGTGTGCCAGCCACTACGCGTAGACACTGGACATACCAAAGCAAACACATAGATACTGTTTCAGGTTTCTCTCGGTAAAGAATTAAACCTACAGTTGGATCAAATGGTAATTCTACTTGTAGCTCTTTGAGGCATCTCCAAATTCTTTTCCACAGAGGTTGCACTAGTTTGCAGTCCCACCAGCAGTGTAAGAGTGTTCCTACCTCTCCACATCCTCGCAAGCATTTGTTGCTTTGGGATTGTTTGATAAAGGCCAGTCTTACTGGAGATAGGTGATATCTCATTGTGGTTTTGATTTGCATTTCCCTAATGACTAGAGATGTTGAGCATTTTTTTTATATATTTGCTGGCCATTATTCTATCTTGTTTTGAAAAGTTTCTATTCATGTCCTTTGTCCATTTATTGGTGGGGTTGTTTGATTTTTTTCTTGTTGATTTTTTTGAGTTCTAGATAGATTCTTGTTATTAGCCCTTTATCGGATGTGTAGAGAGCAAATATTTTCTCCCATCCCTCAGGTTGTCTAATTACTCTAATGATAGTTTCCTTGGCTGTACAAAAGCTTTTTAATTTGATCAGGTATCATTTATTTATTTTTGTAGCTGCTGTGATTGCTTTGTGGGTCTTCTTCATAAATTCTTTGCCTAGGCCAATGTCTGAAAGAGTCTTCCCTACATCCAGCAATAGCACTATTAGGCATCTACCCAAAGGAACAAAAGTCATTCTATAATAAAGACATCTGCACTCGAATGTTTATGGCAGCACAATTCACTGTAGCAAGGATGTGGAAACAACCCAAGTGCCCATCAATCCATGAGTGGATTAATAAAATATGGTATATGTATACAATGGAATACTACTCAACTATAAAAAATGACAGTGATCTCGCACCTCTTATATTTTCCTGGATAGAGCTTGAGCCCACCCTCTGAAGTAAGGTATCACAAGAATGCAAGAATAGGCACCACATGTACTCGCTGTGAAACTGGCACTGACTGATCAACACTAAGGTGCTCACAGGGTAGTAATATTCTTTGGGGGTAGGGGCTTGAGGGTGGGTAAACTCACAACTAATGGATGCGGTGAGCATTGTAGGCGGGGAACGGCACATCTCAAATCATGGTTGGGATGTGGCAAATTCATAACGTGTAACTAAAATGTTTGTACCCCCATAATTTCCTGAAATAAAAAAAAAAAAGAATGCTACAAAAAGTAAATGAAATGTATCCTCAAATAGTGAATCATATATATATATATATATATACACACACACACACACACACATATATATATATATATATATGTATATATATATAAATGATGAAGAGTTGCCAGGATTAGAAATAGGAATATTCTTAAATGTCTAGTAAGGATATTCAACAGTGATATTCCAAAATATCTTTTTAAAAAAATGACTGATTTGTCACCTGGCCTTCTAAAGAAAATCTTTAAAAAAAAAAATTAACAGAGCTTGCCCCATGCAAGATGTCAAATTTGGTACTATGTTATCACCCTTTTCTCAGCACTTCCTCCCATTCATATTCTACACTTGTGGAAGTTTTCAAGGAGCAGAGCAGCGTGGTTGGGAAAGGGCCCCATATTTTTCCAGATTATATTCTTGGACATTTTGATATGGAAAATGTCTAGCTTTATAAGATATATTATCAATAATGATTATCCAGAAGTTTTTCAGATCTCAAGTTTAATCTTTCTGGGATAATCGGAAGGGAGACTGCGAGGTCTTATGTGGTTGTGTGATGCAGAATCTAGGCGTGTTTGGTGGCAGCAATCCGGTTCCCTCCAATATGTTTCTCTGACAACACTTGCTCTTGGCTGTACTTATAAAAAGCTCACATCAATTCACTTCTGGATAGTTCACGCACCCCTCCTCAAATGCTCTACTAGGCCTTGTGCTGGGTGTGGAGCTGAAGAGAGAACTAAGACATTGTTCCTTCAGTGACAGGGAACCTTAGAATGTAATATGAATAGATACTTTGAATATAATATAGTAAATTCTGTGTTAAAACTATACACTGAGAAATGAAAACCATCAGAGGCAGCAGTGAGCAGCGAGAACTCGCACTGGAGAGGCAGTCGTAAAGCCCAGTGCCAGAGGAGCCACGGAAACTTGTGAGCAGCGTGGAGCACCAGCTTGGCAATGGCAGTTCCTTTCTGAAAATGTGCCATTGCGCCACATACAAGCAGATATGCTCATGGCAGCCTGGAGTCCTAGGCTTGCTGTGTTGGTCACTTTCCATGAGGCCTGGGCAAGGTCACATCATCTCTCTGAATCTCAGTGTCCATGTCTATGAGGAAATTTGAAAGAGATGAGCTTATGTGTCCCTTTCAATCCTAAAACTCCACAACACCCCATATAAGCTTGTACTGATTCCTTTGAAAATACAAAGAATATGGGGGCATTTTTTCTATTTTTTGAACAGATACTTTTGAAATAGTGATGAGGAAGATCCTGGGGAAAAAAAAAACCAAAACTTCGTTTAAATCAAGGGGTTAAAAGAACCCTACCACTTGTGTACATTTATATACACTGACTGCACAGCATGTTCTAGGATAGGTAAAGTGAAGGAAACTCACCTCTATCCTAAAAAATGTTACTGTCTAAGAGTACAAACAACAGGAATAATAAAGGCAGCACCCACAGCGTTGTGTGGGTGTAATTGCTAACAAGGTTTCTGAAGCAGGTGGGGTTTAGAAGCAGTTTGAAGGAGAAGAGAAGGGTGGTCTGACATGCCTCAGTAGGAAAGCTGCTCGAGCGGAAGGGATGGCCTGGAGGAGGCAAACCCGGCATGAAAATAGAAAGAGAGCAACAAAGTAAGAACTGCTAGGAGAAGCAGGACATGCACTGAAATATCTCCATGGAGATGAAAGTGATAAAGGACAAAGGTGATTTGGGCATGTACGTAGGTAACTGCAAAGACCAAGGGAAGAAGGACCACATTTTGTGGATAAAGCACACGACTGTTGGAACATGAAGCATTTCTTTCATAGAAGAACAGGCAGAAGGATAGATTAGGAATATAAACAAAGGAGCATAACTAGGAATCCACAGGAGCCTTCCTCTAAAGGGAAGTGGGAGGAAGCAAAGATTTTTTTCTTTTTTTACAATAAACAGGTCTGAATCATTCACATATTCTTGTTACGTATAAATAATTATGTATTGCAAAGGATACAAAATGGGTGAGACAGAGCCTTCTCCCTACCTTTAAAGAGTTTATAGCCCTTATAGGAGATAGATCAGTTTTAGTGAAATAATTCTGATTACAACATATAATGAATTATAAAAGATTCAAAGACTTTTATGATTTAAATATGAGATAAAACTCTTCTTTATGTTATCCTTTTGAAACTTACAACAATTCTTTATGAAATGGTACCAAGTACTCAGGAAGAGTTAATAAGCCTATCTAACTTGATTTTAGGGCAGAAATTATATACTTAAGAGAGCATTTTTCTAAAAAAAAGGTATTACCATGATATATTTATTGAGATCCTACTATGTCCAAGATATAGCATAGTACAAAAGACAACAAGTGGGTTTTGGAGCTAAGAACTAGGTGCAAATCCTAGTGCTAATACCTAGTAGTTGTGTTTCACTGGGCATCTTAGCTCACCTCTGAATATCAGTTCCAACATCAGACATAGGGAATGACAATTTCAAGAATTGTCAGAATGGAACAAAATTTCCCTTTCCCTGTGTGAGGAAAGTTGAAAGTTGTCACCAATATCCATTATCCTTTTCTTCCACAGAAACTGAGTTGTAGTTGGAATGTGGCTATCCAGCTAAAAGCTACATTTCCAATCCCCCCTTGTGAGATGTGGCCATGTCACTGAGTTCTTGCCAATGGAATGAGGATGGAAATGATGTGCCTCTTCCCAGCTTGATCCATAGAAATTTGCACACACCCTCCACCACCCTGTGTCATTATTTGTGCTGACTGGAATGACAATGCCCAAAGCAACGCCTTTCTTGTCTGTCATCACCTGTACAGCACACATACAGCTTAACTATCATCCTTTTGTCCCACAATAGCAGCTGTCCGCTGTCTTGTGACCTAGACCAGTGGTCTGCAAACTTTATCCAACTTAGCTTCCCCTTCAACCAGAAGGATGCCATTCAAGAAAGTATTTCTTAATGGATTCCAGAGTACTTTTTTTTTTCTCACAAAACTTTCTCCCGGTTTATGGTGGGACTGTAAATGATACCACCAACTTGCAGGATTGGATCTCTCTGGGTATGTGATATAGTTTAACGGTGATGTATTAATAATATACTGCTTCATATTTCCACTCCTTCATCTCTCCAACTATGGATGCTGTCTACCAGCCACAGTTCCTCATTTTGACAACAGTCAAACAGAAAGAAGTTTCAATGTTTTTTTTTTAAATATTTACACCACTCAATTTACTTTTTTGATTTTGCTTCATACATAGATTTCAATAAATGTTTTTCTTCCTCGGAGAAGTTTAAACTCAATCTTATGTACCGTCTCTTTTCTTTTCTCCTTTTTTTTATTTGAAATTATTTTACTTATGTATTTATTTCAGAATATTGCAGGAGTACAAACATTTTGCTTACATGAATTACTTTTGTACAGTTTGAGTCAAAGTTGTAAGTGTGTCCATCCCCCAGATCGTGTGCATTGTACTCATTAGGTTTTAATTTAACCCATCCCCCCTGCCCCCTCCCACCTGCCTGTTTCCTTGAATTTTGCTACCATATGTACACATGAGTGTTGACCATGTAGTTCCAATTTAATAGTGAATACATATGGTGTTTGTTTTCTGTTATTGCCATACTTCACTTAGGAGGATAGTCTCCAGTTCCATCCAGGTTGTTATAAAAGGTATTAGTTCGCCATTTAGTTTCAATGATTTTTACAATGAAAACAATCAGTTTGTGATCAGAATAATTGACGAGGAAAATAAACACTTATTCATAGCGAAAAATTTTGACTTTTCTTCTCCTCCTCAGATTTATGTTTACAAAAGAGTCATTACCTAAACCCATACTGTCCCACCTCCAATTTCGATTTCTTATCTTTCTTGAGTGAAATGAATGTTTATGAAACAGTTAATGCAGGAAGTTAACTGGAATTGACTATGAATCATAAATCTCTTCAAAGTGGGAACTAACAAAATGTTATAGCCATGAGTAACTAGAGGCAAATTCTTTGTCCTAGCTCAAAAAGAATTAGCACATAGTTTGGTAATTTTGTTTTTAATACCTTCATTGCAGCATCAGTTTAGTCTATGTTATTCTTCTTCTTCCAATTCACTGATTTCTGGTGCTGTATAAGGTGTAGGGAGCATTGCAGGCAGAAATAGACCAGTCCTAGGTAGTACCTTATGAATATAGCTGATGGATGTAAGATGACTCGTTAGATTGTCCATGGGATAGTCAGTAAACAAAGTTTATTGACTGCGTATTTTATGGACTACACTATAGGAGATTTCATTTAGGTAGATTTGCCATGGCATAGAAATAAACAGCATCTGAACCCCTTACATTAAATTAGATCATCTAGATCAGCAATCGCCAACCTTTTTGGCACCATGGACTATTTTCTTAGAAGACAAATTTTACACGGACCGAGGAGGGGGGGATGGTTTCAGGATGATTCAAGCACATTACATTTATTATGAACTTTATTTCTATTATTGTTACATTGTAACATATAATGAAATAATTATACAACTCTCCAGAGGTTGGAGACCCCTGATCTAGATGGATCTAAAGAAAATCTAAAAAAAAAAAAAAAAAACCACAGAGTTTGCCTTGCAAGATTTCAGATTTGACCCCTGGAGGGTCTTGGTGACTTGTGTGGGGAGGGAGATAAGTTAGGTCCTTTGGAAGAGACACCTCCAAAATGTGAATGAGGAGAAAAAGGGGAGTGGAGATGAGTAAGTCAGCCTAATAAAGCATCTCTTTCCATGGAAAACTTGGGCTCAAATTCAGTTTTTAGTGTGAGACATGAAGTTCAAGTATATAGAAAGACAAATTATGAAGGGAATTTGTTAAGAGATAGAATTAGTTTTAAACTTAAAAAAAAATGATTCTTTAGTATTCTCTTTTTTTTTAATTTTAAATTTAAAAAATAAAATTCTTCTTCACTTGTGAACTTCAAGGTAATAAATTCCTTCCATGAAATTTGTTTGGTATGGACCATGGAAATGACTCCATCTTTAACACTGGGTTTTGGTTTTTAATGAATACTTGTCAGATTTTTCTAAAGACTCTACTCAATTATGTGTTGGTTTTTGACTATTGATGATACTTTTGAAAATAATATATTTTAATGCTATTTTATCTAATATTTAAAGAGCATCCAAGAAAAGATGAAAAATGGTTTGGCTTTTTTTTACTCCTTGATTTCAAAGTTAGTAGTAGTTTAAATTTATATCTTCATGGAGTTTTGGATTTTATTTGTAAAAAGAAATATCCTTCACTAAATGTTTTTTCCTCCCTAGTACCATAAAAATGACAACTCCATCATTTAAAACAAGGACTTTGTGCAGGTTCATTCTTAACTAGATTTTTGTCTTTCTCTTCCTTTTCCTGTCTTGTCAGTTGGCCAGAAGCAATCTTCTTTAACCCTGTTTCTGTTCTGAATTACCTTTTTTTTTTTTTTTTCTACCAAATACCTCACCAGATTGTGAGCAACATGCCTGGCATGTAGGTAGGAACTTTGTAACAGTTTTAAACCCAAGAAAAGTATTCCCATTTTAGACCTTAAATCAAGTCTTACCTCTCCCAGGGAGATTCCTCTGACGTTTCCAGATCATATGAATCTGTCACTATCTGAACTGTTTTAGCTCTCCTCTTTCATCATACTCTCAACGAGTCACTTGGTCCTGAACTGCTTTGCTAAGTCATTTAGGCCAAATACTGTTAACAGTTTAATGTTTGTATGTTTTATTTCCCCAGTTACATTGTAACGCCTTGAGCTTAGGAGTTATGTTTAGCCTTGATTATTGAGGCGGTACCATGTGCCAGGCATTGTGTGAAATGTTATTTAGTCTTTATTTCAGGACATTAAGCACATCTGTAAGACAATAGTATACTCCTTTTAACTCCTACAAGAATACACAGTTAAATATTCATACTTGGGTTTTTCAATGAATTATTTGGGCTTTTCATCATTAGTAGCTTTCATTTCTTTCAACCAGTTTTTCCTCTCTGTTCAGTGACTTATTTTCATACTAATTCAGAATTAGCTTGGAAAATGACCAGGCTAAATTAGTAAAATGTCTGAATTATTGAGCATTTGTGGAAAGCTGCCGGTATATTACTTTCACTCATGTATAGTATCTATTTGCTTGCCAAGGAAAGGTGCTGCTGATCTTAAATAAGTATTTCATTTGTAACTATTAATAATATATTCATTCGTGAAATGGTAATGTATATTGCTATAGTCTTTGAAAACAGCTTTTTTTCCTCTAACCAGTTTGAACTTTTTTATAAGCTCTTACCTCCCCTTCCTTCCCATATTCCCAAACCTGTTATCAATTTGTGACATTCTTTCTGCTAGTACAGTTGTCCCTGGGTATTCATAAGGGATTGGTTCCAGGACTCTTTAAAGCTGCTCAAGTCCCTTATATAGAATAGCATAGTATTTGCATGTAACCCATCTACATCCTCCCCTATACTTTAAATCATCTCCGGATTACTTATAATACCTACCACGAGGTAAATGCTATGTAAGTGGTTTTTATACTGTATTTTTTATTTATATTATTTTTTATTGTTGTATTGCTATTTTTGTGGGGTTTTTTTTCCAAATGTTTTCAATTTGAGATTGGTTACAAATGTGGAACCCACAGATATAGAGGGCCAACTATAATTTTTAAAGCTTTGTTTAATAAATATTTGTTTAACCTTTTTTAATTGTCATAAAATCAAATGAGTGGATTCTAGTTGCAATAAATTTTAATATGACTCCAAAAGCCACTTTAAAAGGGTGAAAACTAACCTTTGACAAACATCTTTGCTGTGTCAGATAGTTCATATAGTATTTTATTCAATCCCCATAATATCCTGTCAAGTAAAGAGTAATAAAGGTAGTTACTATTTAATGCAGACATGCTACGTGGTAGGCATGATACCAAGAATTTTTGTATAATTCTCACTTGCTTCTCATATCAACTCTAAGATGTAAGTTTTATTATTTCTAATTTACAGGGAAGGAAACTAAGACTCAGGGTCATTAAATGATTTGTCACACAGCTAAGTGATGAAGCCACTATATAGTGACTAATTGCGGAAAGAAAATTCTAAAGTTTCTTTCCTACTAATACTGCTGGGTATATTTGGGATGAATATTTTATAACATCATCATACAGCATCCTAATGTCAGGGCCCCGACTGAAACTGAGGCTGGCCCTCCCTTGAGAACCCCTGCCCGAGCTTGGACATCTTGTAGAAATGGCTCCGTAACCCCATGCTTTGATGTTCCAAACATACAGCCATGATAGATAAAATATAAAGATAGAAAACCAAGTGGACTTAGTCAAGTTCAAAACAATTCTTCATCTTTGCAATCCAGAAACCAAATAACACAGCTGAGTGATGGGTAAGGCTGAGGCCAGGGGACTGCTGGACTCTTTTCCTGCAACACCAAGTGGTAATTAGGGTTTAATCTCTACGGGACAAAGCCAGACCTGCTACTTAAAGCAGGGCGTGGGAGGAACTTCCTTGTTCACAACAAGAGACTGGGAAAAAATAATTCTGTTGTTGATCACTACCTGGAACTAGAGGTTTTTACCTGGAAAGTTGGAGTAGGAAGAGAGATACAGTTAATTGACTTAAAACTGAATTAGCCACGTGCTGCCCCTGTGATTCAAACGGCCATCTCCCCTCTGTCCCTGCAGCACAGCAGATACACAGGAAATGCCTCTCTGAGACCTAGCTCTGGTCCAGCAGCCTGGGATGGGTCGTAGAAGCAATGGTAAAGCTACTGGAAAGGGAGGAATGAGCACATAGGAAACAAGCTTTCATTGCACATGGGCTTCAAACCAAGATTCCAAAGTGTGTAATGAGTCTAATGCTAGAAAAGTAGCAAACAAAAAAGCAGCAGCAGCAGCAACTAATTATATCCAATAGTCTGACAAAGATTTTGAAATAAGTCTGCTTAGGAGCTCAGAAAGATAAACGAAGGAGCGATTTCCACTAAAAAGGGACAAATTATGGAACAGATCCAAGCAGAAATAAAACAAGAGCACTTGAATTTTTAAAAGTAGAAATGATAGAAATGGAAGATATCTTTTGTAGATGGGTAAACTCTAGACTGCACAATGATGAAGAGAGAATTAGTGGTTTGTAAGTACAAAGAAGATCACCTAGATCAGAACATAAGGAGACAAACTGAGTTTTTAAATATGCATGAAAGTACAGTTAAGATCCACGGAAGATAGATCGAGAGGCTCCAGTCTGGGTCTAATAGCAGTTCCAATAGAAGAGAATGGAGAGTTTGTGAGACAGACTTAATAACTGAGTAATTTGATCACTGCAAAATTTTGAGTTTGGAAACCTACATGAGATCTCAGATTGAAATTGTTCTTTTAGTATTGAGTAGGACAAACAAATATACAATTAAAAACATGGCAGTGAAACTGCTCATGCCTGTAATCCCACCACTTTGACAGGAGGAGCAGGAGGATTGCTTGAGGTCAGCATTTTGAGACCAGCTTGGGCAACATAGCAAGACCCCATCTCTACAAAACATAACACAATTAGCCGGGTGTGGTGGTGTACACTTGTAGTCCCAGCTACTCAGGACGCTGAAGTGGAAGGATCACTTGAGCTAAGGCGTTCAAGGCTCTCCAGGCTAGGCTATAGAGCAAGGCCCTGTCTCTTAAAAGATAAAACAAAAACAACAACAACAACAAAAACCCTGAAGAACATTGAGGACAAAGGGAAAATCTTGAAATAGACTAGGGGACTCCGAGGAGCCATGTCTACCATATGGATCTTAGTCAAGACTCCAGGACTAGGAGCCTAAGGCTAAGGGGACTAGAGATAGTTCCTTCACTGCCATAAGCTGTTTTTCTTACCATCCCTGGCATTGTCAAAGACCAGTGCACTACACAATTTTAAGAAAAGCCTCTCTTCAAAATGCACTTGTAAATTTACCTGCAAACAACTGGAGTATAAACTGTGTTAAAACCCAGTGGGTAGAAGGCAGAGTAGAATCCTGGCCTTGGTTATGGTATTCACAACCTGTGTGACTTTAGACAAGTCACTTAATTAATCTGTAAATGAGGATATCAGTCCCTCCTTTATCTACTCTCACATGTTTGTTGCAAGGGATTTTTTTACACACAGGTTCTTTATAAGATGATACAGTTTAAGAAATTATTACTTTATTATATAAATGAATGTGAGCTATGGTTCCTGTCTTCTTAGGGTTTATTCATTAGATTTGTGTTAACAAAATTCACAAAAAATACCAAAAATATTTTCAAAGCTACTTATAACGATTAAGCATAAACTATTTTTGGTGCGTAGCAAGTGGGGGAGTATACAACGAACAGTGGAGGTGGAGTTAATCAGGTTAGGTTTAGCATTTAAAAAATATGTATTATAAATTATCCTATTCATTGATTTCCACTTTTTATTATGAAAATGTTCACACATGCACCTAGATTTAATAATTATTGACATGTAGCTATTTATGGATCACTATATATGCATTTTTTTCTGGGTGTTTTGAAAATAAATTCAAACATCATGCCCTTTCATTCCTAAATATTCAGTTATGTATCTCTGACCAAAAAGGACATTTACTTGCATAACCACAATACCATTATCACTCCTAAGAAAGTTAAAAGTAATTCCCCAATAACATCTAATAACCGGCTCATGTTCAGATTTCCTCAGTTGTTTCAAAAACCTTTTTATACCTGTTTTATCACCAAATCAGAACCCACATGTTTCATTTAGTAGTTGTCCTTTTTAGTCTCTTTCATCTGAGAAAAATCTCTTCACTTTTTTTTTTCCTGGGACATTAACTTACTGAAAATAGCAGGCCATTTCTCTTGAAGAATATTCTGGATTTGCATTTCTTTTCTCATAGTAGTATTTGTATCTCTATCCCTGTATTTACTGACAACTGGATTGTTAGATCCAAAGGCTTACGTAGATTCAGGTATACATTTTAGATAAGGTACTATATTGGTGATATATGCTTCATGGTGCATCACACGGAGAGGCACGTATGTCTGGTTTTTCCATTATTAGTAATATTAAGCTAAATAGTCTGGTTAGAGTGATTACTACCAGCTAAATTCACTGTAAAGATATATCTTTCTCTTTGCAGTGATCAAAGGATGAAATTTGAGTATCTTAGAATAACCTTTTTTCTAATAGTTTCAGCATCCATTAATGATTATCCTGAACCATTTTATTTGGCATTGCAAAATGGTGAATTTCTAATTTTATCACCCCTTCCACTGTCATTCTTCAATAAAGAAGAACTTTCCCTCATTAAATAGGTATGAACTCCACTTCCACCTAAAAAAGCAAGGTGCTTCTGACCCTTTAATTACCAATTTTCAGAAAAAGGAATTTATGTAATAGTTGGTAGCCTGATTTTTTTCATGCATCTGTTTTTTTGTTAAAAGAAATCAAAGCAATTTACATTTAAAAAATATAATTTTTAAAAATTATTATTTTAATTTTTTTTTAATTTGGTGAGACTAAATGTGAAGCCTAATGGGATATAGATCGAATGGAGGGAAATAAGGTTAATCGGAATAATTTTCTAAACCTATACATTATTAAGCATCCTTAATCATTTTTTCTAATTTATGAGATGTTCTTTTCTGAAAGTCTCTGAGTAACTTAACCAGAGTGTAACTGAAAACAAGAATGTCAAAAAGGCACATTTAAATTGTTCTCAAAATCAATCAAAAATAATGAGGTACTGGGAAAAAGTTGTATCCTTGATAATTACATCTATCAGTATCAGAAAACAAAAGAGAACAATCAGGAAATGACAATCCACTCCCAAGTAGCACATTTAAAAAGGCTAATGAAAAAAAAAGTCTCTTTTAAAAATGTACTAAATTAGCATTTCAAGTAAATTGACAACTTAAGCGTTGATAAAGGCCAATCTGGGGCCCAAACAATGGAAGTTCTGTTTCTACTTTTATCTGCTTTTAACAGAAATTATCTCACTTGACTTTTTTTGTTGTCTTCTCTATAAATGCAAGTAATTGTCCTAAAGCAGGTGACAGTCCTGTATTCTGCAAGGGTCAGGTCACACCTGGAGTAATGGAGCTTCATCTGGGGTTCTTTTTCCAAAACATTGACCTGGAGGAAGGTAACCAGGATGGGAGGTGGTTCCAAGTATTTTTTACACTGTGCCCCTATTTTCAGTCTGAAAAGGAGCTAATGTAATTGTCATGTTAGGCAAGGGATTCAACCTGCTCTTTATACATTAGTGCTTAGAGTTAGGGCCCGTGGGTGAAAGAAGCAGAAGAGAAGATTTAGGCCTCGAATTAGGAAGAATTCCCTCATAATCTCAGCTGCACAGAGCTGGCGTGAATTTACCTCCAAGGGAATGAGTTCCCCAAGGCTGACACTGTTCAGAGGTTACAATCCCTTTATTTAAAGATGGTGTACAGGTGTGCAGGGGTCTCTCAAATATTTTGCTAAGAATCTATAATTATAATGAGGGATGCTTTAAAGGTCATTTAAAATTACCTTTTTAAAAATTGAGGGTAAAAATGAATTTTACATCATGGCTTTAAAAAGAAAACCCTTTAACATGTCCCAATTTGCATATCATTGCTTTGTGTTTGGAAAATGTGAGAAGTGTGGTGAAGTAGAGTTCAAGCTGCAGTATTTTAAAATCATGGTTCATTGTTTTTTTGTCACATTAAATTCTGATTTCACCTAGCTGTAAATTTAGGAGCTTATAGATGAGACGATGGCTTTGTTAATATAAACAGAATGCAGCATTCTAGACACTGTTTTAAGAGTAGGGAGAATTAATATTTGAATTATCAGACGTGACAAAAGCATTTTTTCCCCAATGATAAAAGAAAACTTAAATACATAGATCTTCAAATGTGACAATTCGTTTTGAAGATAGTAGTAAATGCTGGTATTTTTTTTATTTTGGCTTTTCAAGTGATTTCATTCTTTATTATTAGACCAGGGGAAAAAAAAAGAGCCCTAGTATATTCCACCAACATATTCGTCAGTCATCATTTTTGGAGACAGTTTTCGACATATTGTATGTTTTACTGTGCTAACAAGAGAAAAGACTAGCCATTAAGTTTATGTTTCTTTGTTTTTCAGCAAGGTCACATATCAGGAATAATGCTAGAAGTATGCTAATAAACAATATATAACGTAGGTCATCGGGGAGTAAGAAATATTTTCTAACTAGTTCTAAAGGGAAATATTGTTAAGAAAGGGATAGATGTTATTTACGCAACACATGTTGCTCTATATGTCACCATCAAAAGCATCTTATAAACAGCTCAGTGTAGTAAATCTTCCTCCATGATTGTCAGAGTGTTTGAAGTCCGTGTTAGATTTAGATTCAGCACACTGAATTCACAATATGCCTAATGTATTATACAAAGACCGTCAGATTATTTAGACAGCTTCCATTGGAAATATGCCTGTACGTCAGTGGTTTGCAAGGAATATTGTCCGTTGTTGCAGGAGAAGATACTATGTTAAATTACAATACTTACGAACGTTTTACATTAATGACATTTCTAATTTTAAATCTTAAGTGACATGATACTCAAGTTTTGTTCTTAACTTTGATTTTGTTAAGTTCTACAGGACTTGAGTTCTTTCAAATTCATTGTAATTTACAGGCTGGTATTTCCTATTATGACTATTAGTAAAATAATCTTATATGACTGCAGATGAAATAATTCTGTAACAAGACTTACAGCAAAGTGTCATTTGTGCGATTTTACAAATGTAATTTTCTCATGTTTGGGAGATTTTCAGAACAGATTATTTTTATAATGGTTTATTTGGTTTTCCAAGATGGCTTTGAATTGTAAATATCATGCTTCATCATAAAAGAATTTATGTAAGTATGTTCTGGAAAACACATCCATTACTTTATTGATTGAGTTCATCTACTATGTGCTGGGACTCGGTAAGAAGTATGTGAAATCACAAAGGCTGTTTTTATCAGAGAGCCTAACATTTAGAACCTTTTCTCTTCCCAGCTGTATGGCACTATGACATCAGGCAAATCTTTCTCCTTTTCTGGTCTCAGTTTGTTCATTTATGCTATAAGAATTATAGTAAAATTCCTGTTCTATCTACTTCACAGGAACTGTGTACCATTATAAAATAATGTTAAAATATTTATCGTGATCTGATTTGTTTATAGGAAAAAGTATATATTTAAATGCTAGTACTTATCAACTTCTAAAACATCTTCTAAATTTCAGACTTCAGCTAAAAATTATAATCTCTAAATCTTTTACCTAGGTTCTGTGGATCTTAACGTATTGGTGGTTTTACTTATGCGTATCTAGAAGCGATGTCACAGTTATTTTGGTCAGAATGAAATTGTACCTGAGCTTCAGAGGCATTGGTTTCTGAAACTCAGCCATGTGTTGTCATTTTTTTGAATGCTAACTTTTGTTTTTGTGTTTAGGAACCTTTAAAATTATATTATGCCATAATTACGTGCCTCTGTTCCTTCTAAATGTTTGCAACTGGAAGTATAGTGTTGGCATCAAGTCACAAGGCCTTAGTAAGGAAATCATGGAACTGTTCAGTAGCCCAAAAGTAGGTTAATTAGCAATGTATGTAAGACCAGCGTGTCAGAATAATGCTATGTGGTTGGTTGTTTTTAACAAAGAAACAATAAAAAGTACACGTGTCTAAGTAATTCTGTTTATGCTTATTTTCTCAGAAGAAGACCTATCAGTGCATCAAGTGTCAGATGGTTTTCTACAATGAATGGGATATTCAGGTTCATGTTGCAAATCACATGATTGGTGAGTGATACTCTAAACCTTATTACAGATGAATTTTTCTTGTACTTGTGTACATCAGTGCCTATATAATTAAACAGAGTTAAAGATGAATTAATTGTTCAACCATCAATGATTTACCTAGGCATGATTGATTTTTTTTTAATTTCTATTATTAGCCCTGATAAGGCATTAGCACATTTTATTTTCTGCAAGGGCTAGTTTAGACTTCTGCAGAGGATTATATATCTACTGCCAGTCAAAACACAGGTGATTAACAAATTAAACTTCTCATCATTTTTGCATTATTGAAAACTAACAGGAATGGTTAATGAACTGGATGTTAGCTTTCCATAGAGTTTTAGACAGGTTTTAATTTCAGAAGTTATTATGGTAATGGCACTACTGTGTGTTGCTTGAGCATCTTTGTATCAAAATCTAAAGTGGTGAATTTTTGTGATAGGGAAACATAAATAATTTAAATTGCCATAAAATAGTTTTATATGTATAGTTTCAACAGCCTGGAAATAATTAAGATCATAAAGATCATGTAAAGAATTCAGTCATCATTTTCTATTTCCCACCAAATTTTCCACAGATTTTTATAAAAGTGGTATGAAGATGCTCTCTGAAGTCACTCCAGGCCAGTGTTCTCAGGATTTTGCATTTAATCATGTGGGCTAAAACTAAAAGGATAATTTTTTCACTTATTCATATTGTCCTATTATCCCTTAATTCCTCAGGGGTTACTGCCTATGTTTTTTAATTTGATAAGCACTTAGTAATAACACTAAGAGTTTTACCAGCCAATTAAACTTTATCAAGCAGATCATTTTTCTACTAGTAAAATGACAATTGCTATTACTTTGTACTATTTTTGTTACTCATTTATGTTATTATACTATGAGTTTTTTATTTCATACTCACTTCCTGGTATTTTATAATACCATAAATAATTATGATATAATATTTAAAAAGTTCAATTAACCTCATGCTCTTCTATTATGAAACTCTGTAAGATAGGAAATAAAATTCAGTATTTTACATGCTGAACTTGTTTTCAGGTGAAACAAGTATATAATTACGTGCTAATCAGAAGTGTTTAGTGGAAGGGTTTGCTCCAACTGCCATTACTGATCATTAAAACTAACTATAACAAAACTTTCAAGGTTCTATATAAATTAATAAAGATAGACTCAAAAACATGTAGGAAAATTGGTTAATAGTTTTTCAATAGGCTTTGCTTTATGGTTTTCAAATGCTGGATCTTTAGGAGGAATATTACTTGTAATTGTGTAAAATGGAACATATATGTAACAGCTAGAACATTGATCACTTTATATTTTCCAGATTTAAGTACTAATAATATTAGTGATTTTCCTAGACATTAAATAGCATATTCTTCAACGTGACAATAACATTAACAATTTTTCTGAATGTTCAGAAGATAATGGCAAAGTGTAAGAGAGATTGAAATAATGTGTTTCCTTATAATTCCCTTCTGTTTGGGGTTCCGAAAAATACCGTGTAAACTTTCAAAATTACTTTTGGTGGGGGAGGAGCAGATGTTAGAAAAAATGAATTTTTCTTGTCAAATGATAAATGTTAATATTTTCCATCTCTTTAGTTTTTGAGTAGAGTTTGTTGGTGGCAGTTGCTCATGATTCTGCCTCATGCTACAGTTTTAGATAAACTTGAGTCAAAGCAGTTCTTGCAAGTTTGCAGCTTATGGGAAATTTAGTGAAATTTTGTGGTCATGCTTCTGATTAGTTCTATTTAATATAAAGTTACTTTTGTTTCAGGATTTGTTGTTTATCCTAGTATACTCAGATGAACAAGTTGAATATGCTTTCACCGCAATGTTCTTTTGTGCATGTAGAATCTGAATTGAATGTTGAACGTAAGAGGACTTTTTGATTTTTCAATTTTAGTGTCATTTTGCCCATAGTGTTCATCAGTTTCTTCTGGCCCTTCTTTTTAAATGGCTTCACACCTTTCCAATTTGTGTTTGTCTTACTTTCCTTGCATCATTAGTGCTTTCCCAAGGCTTTCCCTCCTCTATCTTATGGAGATTACTGTACCACTCACTGCCTCTTAGGATCTGAGCATTTGACAATTTACTTTCCACCAGAGAAGCAGATTCCATTCCTTTTCACAGAGGGCCGAGTTATTTAATATTCATGCTATTTTTAATAATAAAATGTGTAATTCTCTTGTACTGGAAGCCTAAACAAATGAATAGCATCCATTTAATTGTGTTATCTGTTGACCATGCCTCCAAGTCCTCATACTCCATTCGCATTGTTAATATCTAGAGAGAGAATACAGAAAGGGAAGGAGTCACAAAAGCAAAGATTTTTTTTTTTTTAAAAAAAATTCATTTTTTTAAAATCCCAGTGTGATACTTAGTCTTTCGAATGAGACAGCAGCATTATTTTGTTGGCTAGAATACCTCCACTGAGGATGGGTACTTTTACGTTGTGTTTCTGTGCATGGGTGTTTTTTTTTGTCCCCTAATCAAAAAATAATCTCAACTAGACATTTAGCAGGGAAAGAGGGATTAAGGACTATCTGAAAAGCCTCTTACTCTCTTTTTATTAAGAGGGTATATAGTATTTTTGCAGATTTTATTTTACATTTCAATCAGTCTAGAGGAAGGATTATGTCACCTGATGGAAAACAAGATCTGCAGATGACCCCATGAGGTGTCACTCTAAATTCCTTCTTTAACCAAGTCATTTGCATTTGCTTCTATGTGGCGCATATGTTTTAATGCAATCTCAATGTCAAGCAATCTCCACGCTTCTTTCTGGATGTGCTGGTCTCAGGCTATTGGCCAGGGACGGCTGTGAAAGGAAAACCATCAATGTTTCTACCAGGTACATACCAGAGGTGCTCTTCTTAAGTGCCTTTTTGCAGCTAGGTGTGGACACATGGTCTGAGTTGCAGGAATAATTACTCGATAAAAATGCACCAGGGATTTGACTTATGTCTATTAAGGAAAAAAAGAAAACCTCACTCTCCACCACATTTTGACATAGTTTCAGTAAGAAATCAGACCAGTGACTATTCAGGGGTTTCTTTTCTTCTTTACACACACACACACAAAAAGAGCTACAAAACATTTTAACAGCTTTCCTGGGGAAAAGATTTCCTTCTTTTAACGTCTGTGCAGATGAGAAAATATTTTTTGTCTTCCTTTGTTCATTACACATAGTATACGTTGGCTTTTGACCTGAGAATACAAAAAGAAGCCATTGTGTATTAGGTCCTTTAATTTGCTATTCATCCTTCCCTTTCTATCAGCATAGTAACTATTTATTGTTATTTTCCTCTTTCAGCTTTCTGTTATTATTATTATTTGGTATGGATTAGCACAAATAGAGATGAAACCAGAGAATTTAAATGTGTTTAACCCAGAAAAGGGATTGCCTCATATAAAATTATGAGGCTCAACAGCGTAGGGTAAATTTGTAAGTGCTCTGAATAAAGGGCTGTTAGGCATGAGATAATATAAAGAGATGACATTGCCAAGAACTATTTATGAGAAGCTTAATTTTTTCACTCTGATAATTCTTGACCAATAATTACCAGCCTCTAATTATCTATTTTAGTTAGGAAGAAATTTCGATCACTATGGAGGTTGGCATTGCAACTAGCGCATAAATCCCCAAAGAGACAAATGTGTTCCAAACAGCCAGAAACAACTGTCTCATGAAACACAGTGAGCAAATTGTGAGCGGCTGGTGGTAGACAACCAGTGGTACGCTCCCCATCGAAGGCCAGTCAGCTTGACAAAGAAATGATCAAAGGGGAGAAATACCATTATCCTTGGAACTGATTACTATAGCTATGGACTTTGGAGGACAAGTAGTCAGGATACAGTTATGACTGTTTCCAGAACTCTCTTTCAAAGTTCATGGATGGAGAATATGAAAGGAATGGGTACAAATCATTTATGTAAGAATTATTTTTAAAAATCTGCTTGGAAATGGTTGCTTCATAAGTTTTATTTTTTTGTATTTTTTCATATGATTAGAAAGACCAGTGTTAGAACAGCAATATTGTGTTTAAGTGCCCCAATATTCCATTTTGTGAAAAGATAGGAAAATCCAGAAATAATCACAAAAAAAAATATGTTCTAGCCAGATCAAGGGTGATGCTAAAGCATTTTGGGAAAGGAAACATATTTATGTCTCAGAAAAGCAGAACTAGAATTTGGAATGTAAGCATGGTGAGCAAATTGCTCACTAATAAGAAAATGTCTATACAAAAACACTGACTATTTTTATTCATATCTCTGATACCCACTGCTTTGTAGATAATCACAATTTTTAAAAGACAAGAAAAGATTCAAGTCTTTGACAATGCATGTGAGAAGATGCATACCCTATGTGTTATGTTACACATGATATACATCACTGATGTCAAGACATAAAGAATGCATAAATCAACTTCCAACAGTGTGGTGAAATTTTAGTCTGTTCTTGTGGCAAGTGGCATTCATACATTCTGCAATTTGTTTGATGCCCAAGGTCACAAATGGCATTCTTTTCCTTTCATTTCTTTAGTGAATGGTGTGCTATGTGACTAATCTTCATTTCATGTTTTGTGACATTCAGTATCACCTCTGAAGCATTTCAGCTTGAGTGCTCTTGCTTTAGAATAGACTAAAACCAATATTTTGAGGTCTATAGTGGTTTTAGATTTTATGTCTTAAGGGGAAATATCCAAAGATATGGATCTCTATATAGGAACATAAAGGGCCATGTTGCCCTTTAAATTCTCTGCTTTCATTGGCTGTTTTCAAAAGAATGAATAGAAATGAATCTATGATAATGTCTGTATGTGTGGGTGTATATATATATGTGTGTGTGTGTATGTGTATAATCTCCATGTTATCCTAAGAAACCGAAACCATTGAGATTTTTGGGAGCCTTGGTTTACATTCATTCTAAATGAGATTACTGAATCTTTTTTTAAAAAGCATCTTTGTTTAATTGCTTACAAAATTCAGGGAATTAAGAAACAAGCATTTGGTGTTAAATATGATGAAATACTGGCTTATTTCATCAAGAGCTGGATTAAAAAAGATGAAATCTGGGCAGTTTAATGGTAACAGAAAGCTACCCTCATGTGGGCAATGCTGGCTTATTTGAAAAGCCCATAAAGGGTTTCTACATGGACCATACAAAAGGGATACTTTCTCTTTAATAGCCATCTGTACAGGAGAGATGAGAAGTGGGCCAGGTCATCTCTCCTCAGCTGTCATGATATTAACGTAGGTAATGGAGCAAGCTGGGCGTTCTGCTGGGTGTTGTTTTTCATAGATGTTCATCGATTTACACAGATAATTCTATTTATTTCTTAGAGTTGGTCCAAGTGAACCAGGCAGAATAACAAACACCAAAGCATTTCAAATGACTTTATCTTTGTTCATAACGTAACTTTTGTCTAAAAAATGGTGTCACACCTACTGTGCAGATGGCTGCATGATTTGTAAACCAGCCAAAACATTTAAACAAATGTGTGATCTGGGGATAGATTAAATAAAGGATAAAATGGAGTGTGGGCCACAGATTCTAATAATCAGATGATTTTAAGTTGTGTGCAGTGCGGAGCGATGGTCACAGTGATAGCAGGGAAAGCTTGCCAATGACAGCAAGGTGCCTTATAGATCTCAGGATGGCGCCTGTGGCCTGGTAGGCCTCAGTTTGAGAACCACACATTTGCTGTACAGCTGGCAGCTCTGTATGGGGACATCAGATAAAACTTATGTAAAATGAAGTGTTATTGCTTAGTATGAAATTGTTCAGAGAGGGAATTTGCAGACAGTAACTGAAAACAGAATTCATGGTACCAATGAAGCAGACTGTAAATATGAAGAGAGTTTAATTATCTGCGCAATTTAACAAAAATTCAAGATGTATTCAGAAAGGACATACACAGGCATAAATGTAACATAGCTAGAGTGCAAAGAGGGGACACTGGACTTACCAAGACTCCTCTCTGTCAGCCCTCCCCCCCCTAAAAAAAATTGAAAAGTTAAAAGAAAATTAAAGAAAAATGAGACTTTTTAGAGGAAGGTAGAGTTTTCAGGGGCTCATCTTGCTTATTTGGATTCTCATTTCTTACACAACTTTGTGTGAAAATCTTTGGATCTGTCTCCCAATTTCAGTGTTATGCTATTAAAAGACACATCAGGGTGTTTATCCTTGTTGTGTGTTTTAGCTTGCGTCTAGCAGCTTTGATTTAAAATGAGTGAAAAATACTGGCACTTAGTGCAGTTTCTAATTTACAAGCCCCAAAGAAAGCCTCTTAGACATTGCTTGTGATGTTAATTTTCTGAGAGACTGAGGATGCTGCCTGAGCCCATAGACAGATCAGATCGAAGATTCAGTTACTTTTTAGAACACGCTGCCCTTAAAGAGGCCTGAGAAGAATGTTCTCAAGTAGAATGATGGGATGCCAGCCTGTCTTCCTAGGCCCTGTGCTGAGACGCTTGGTAGGGAAGCCATGGCAGACAGACAGTGCCACGTGACCAGCGGAGGTACGATGGCGGGGCTTTCGGCTCTCATTTTGTCTTCACCTTTGACTTCCTGGAGAACATGCCACAGATGTATCCGTTTATCACTCACTGTTTGATATGTAATTATCAAACGTAGGTATCTGTTTCTGAATGAAGTTTGCAAAGCATTTCTGAATGGAGGGTACTCAAAGTCATCAGCAGTGTGTACAAAGATAGATGCCTGCACACACACACACACACACACACACACACACGGATCGTGACCTATTTCCACAGGATCAGCTCATCCACATCAAAAGAAAAGGTCTCCGCTGACCTATTTCCATAGGTTATTTCCTAGTTTCAGGGCCATTAATAGCCGTAAACAAAGGAAAGGGAGCCAATATGGAGAGTGGGTGTCGAACTTCAGCTGCTCATATTGTTGCATTTGGTGAGCTGATGGGGTTTCGTAGGTCACCTTTAGAATTATGCCTATGACAGCAGTAGCTACCTGCCAAGATTGCAAGGTATCTCACAGCTCTCAGGATGGCGCCTGTGGCCCGGTAGGCCTCAGTTGGAGGGGTACACATTTGCTGTACAGCTGGCAGCTCTGTATGGGGCGGCCGTGTGGGCTGTTAGGGAGCTGGAAAGGAGACAAGCATGAAATTTCTTCTAACCCCAACTCTGTTTTTCTGTACTGTTGGCTGCTTCTCAGTTCCTTGACAAAAAAACCAATCAGGCACCCTTTAATCCGCCTGTGATTACCACTGGTATAAAAAGAGAAGCATAATGAGGAAAAATGCCTCGTTTTGTTGCCTTCAAAAGCCAACAAATTGGAGTTAACTTGACAGGAAGTGGCTTAATAATTAGATTATTTATTTATTCCTGACACATATCCCCCTGTTACTGGTCTCAGGAGACCCTGTAGATGGTACGATTTTCAAGCTGCCATTACTTCGCTGTCTTCTGTGAACAAAGAAGCTACTGTCTATCAGTCAATTAAATGCAGTCTTTAAGCAGAGGCTGCGAAGTCCTCAATGGGGAGAGCCCTGGGACGTTGTGGCTGATAATTCCTTTCTCTGTACTGTACATCACACTCTCAACTGCAGTCCCCACAGAGACGGAATAAAGTCATGCATTAAAATATCACTTGTTGATTTGTTTGCTAATGAAGAGCCATTGAAATGTTTGTGTATTTCTATGGCAAAATTGTTGATAAAAGGGCTGGCTTGCCAGCATATTTTAAGTTCATCTGCCATGAGTGCTTATTTAAGAGTTATTAAAATTAAAGTCAACAAACAACTGTGTTAAAAAAAATCTGAGATAACAAGAGTTTTCTTACTATTTTCATCAAATGACGTGAATAAAGGCAGGAGCAGTAGAGAAATGGTGTCATTTTAAATCCTTACTTACATTGCATTCAGCCGAACACCTTGTTTTCTCTGACATAAAAATGTAAGACGTTTTCAGAGTTCTGAGGAGCTACATCTTTTAAGTACGGGAAGATATTAGAACCACTTCGTGAGAATAATGGACTTAGAAATTTTACTTTTTTTCTTTAAGATGAATGGCATTTTTATAGCAATTTCTTTAACTCCAGTGAATACTTATAAAAGTTTTTCTACAGACTACAGTGAGGCTTTTAAAACCAAACTAATAAAACATCTGTGAGACATACATATCAGACTCAATCCCACAGCCATGTAGAACATACAGAATATGACTTTCCTTCTCTATTCATTCCTCTTCTTATTTTTTCTTTTTTCCTGTTTTTTTCTTAAGCATTACTTTATTTCCATGTAAGTAAACGGTGATGACATTTCAACTAGACATGGTTTCTATCCCTTAATATGTTCATCAACTTATTCTGACTTAGTGTTTACTGTATATAAGGCATGTCTTTGCTGGAGTTCTCTGGGCTCCCATTAATTGGTTTTATATTTTAAGAGTACATCTGTTGTTGGGTTGGAAGTCTAGAGGTGGAAGACTTAGTTAATATTATGACAGCTCTCTGATGAAATATTTAGCTCTGGTTCTGCCATTTAAAAGAATAAATTTGGAATTTAAACAAAAGCCACAGAACTTTGAAAACTGTGCCCTCTTCTTTTCATCAGACTTTGTAAGGAGTCATCAAGGCTTGACATATAGTTTTCACAATTACCTGACAACAGGCTATAAAGAATTAATTCAAGCCATCATCAGATGGCTGTATTTCTTATTTCTACCCTGTTATTCCAAGTCATTTTGTTAGAAAAAGCTTAGATACTCGGAGGTGTTCTATAATAGAAAATGAATTTGAAACCCTTTCATTAATTGGTGATTAATATATTTCAGGATTAGTTTAAGCAGGGCTCTACCTCCTGCCCAGTCAAGTATGTTCTGGTTAATATCCAATTATCTGCACCTTCGTAGTTATTATGTCTTAATATTTCGGATATGATAACCAGAAACTTGAGAGCAATGCTAATGAGGAGCATAGAGCAAGAATTAACCAATGACATACTCAATGATCCTTGGTGAAGAAAGAATCCCTTTTTTCCCTCTTAACACATTGCTTCAGCATCTTCTGAGAACTAACTGAAAAGTAAGACTTTCAATTACAGCAGGCAAGAATTAGAAAATCTGTCGCTCTCTCTTTTCAGTAATATTAACCTGAATTTACAGGGTCGACATTCACTTAAAAACATTGTTTCAGTTCGTTCTGTGGAGGATAAAAATAGAAAACAGAGGGCCCGCTTATATGTTCCAAATAGGAAACATCATAGTCCTTATCTTTTCCTTCTAACAAAGCCACAAGTTGTTACATCTTCAAAGGATGTTTTAATTCAGATTAATGTGGAATCCCTTTAATATTTCACTTAGGAAACACCTTTTCCCTGCTACCATTTCTTCTCTTTCCCTCTAAATTGATCACCATTCTGCATACAGATTACACCTCTATTTAGTGTTTTTACAGGCCAATTCACTTTTGCACAGTCTGACTTAGCGCCCACCACAGTGCCTGCTAGGGTGACATGTGCTGCTTTTAACCATGTAGCTTTAAATAGTGCACTTCGTTCATCGCCCCTTTATATGCTGTATTGTAATGAAGCAACATCAGTAAATTGCAGTGAAGGGTGATTGTTGCACAGGGATGACAACTACACCTTGGGGTCCATTTGCACCAGATTATTCTTTTTATTGTTATTATTACTTCCATCTTCTTTACTCTCTTGCCGCCAAACTTGCTGTAGGCCACCAGTGCAACACAGAGGGGATCTTGAGGAACATTGCAGACATCATTTTTTTTTTTTCTCTTAGGCACATACTAATCACCATTCAATTCCAAAACCAGATACCCTGGGTGGCTTTGCAGTTCTTTATCGATGCTACTTTACTTTGTTGACTTCATTTGTAATGTCCCTCATCTTCATCTTCTTAAAAGAATAAATGTACTATACTATAAATAAAAATGACACATTTCTTTTCACACATTTTGCATAGATGTTGTAAATCTACAGTCAAGATGATCAACTATTACCCATCCTGATTTGTCCCTTTCCCCAAAGAGGTTTAATAATTTATAAAAAGGGGTCTAGATGGGATTACTGCTTAAAGAAAAGATTTGTATTTTCAATATCTTCTTAGATTTCCTGAAGACATAGATAAAGTCATTATGAATATTGTATACACTAGTAGTTTTTCTTTTTACAAAATAGCCCATTTCCTGCCCTAGTCCAACTGCTTTCACCCAATAACTAACAGCAAAATATTATGGACTGAAGTCTAAGATCCCATGCTCTTATTGAACACAATTGTGAGTAAGGTTTTAACTGAAGGATAATTATATGTGAATTTGGGGTGACTGCTAATCCCTTTGTTGTCATAATTTTAGTACCTGTGTCCATTTGTTTTTTCAAATTGTTAGTGCAGCTGTTGTTTTGTTTTTCTTTCTCTAAGGCTGGGCTACTGTGCAGCATTCAAACTAAAATCTAGAATTAGAACTGACACACCTTCAATTGAACTATCAAGTCTTTTAAAACTGCTTGGCCAGTGACGCCAGTCCCACGCTATTTGACCGCACGCACTTCTGATTGTGGGCCAAAGAGCATTGATTTTTAGCTGTCATTTCTAGCGCACATACTGTAGAATTGAAATTTAAACCTTAATCCTCCCAGTAATGCAATTAATTTTTAATGTGCAGTAATACTAATTGAAATAGCCTGAATTTAGTAAGTCACCACAAGACATTTTCAAAAGCAAGAGTCTCCACTGAGAACTGAGAGGACAGATAATCATTGTTACAATGTTTACAGAATAAATGCTCACTCTGCGGGCATCCAGTGGAAAGAGGGTTTTCTTTAAATTAGGCTATATTATATCGCTTTGAAAATAGAAATATCTTTTCCGAGAGAATTCCCATTTTCTACCCAGTGTAACAGTTTAAAATATTCTGATTAGCCTTTTTTAAAAAGGTAAAATTTTAGTTAGATAGCTTAACAAATTATATGCAAAAATAAGATTAACCCATTTTTTTTAAAAAAGGCAATTATGAGTAGTTGCAAATGAAATCACCTGCCAATAATGTCATGGTCAAAAGCAACAGTCTCAAGCGGTAATCTCATTATATGATATGTATTTGAAATATTATTGCCAGATTTTATGAATACATGTGCTTTATCAGCTGTCTATGAATCTGTTGCCTTGTTTTGGTGTATTTATATTCTAGTGAACCAAAAATTTACCATACTTTGTTACAGTTCAAAGCCATGTTTCTTTGCTTTTGCATATTATTTCAAAATGGCCTTTTAAATGTTTTGTGAGCATTTTGTTTCTTGCCATAGTAAAGCAAATTTTGCACAGTACAACCAAATAGGTTTTCAGTCATTTCTATACTGAAAAGGTTCTCTAACCGCATTTATCTCCTAGTAAATGAGGACTTTTTAAAATGCATCAGTTCTACTGATGAATGGGCTTGCGGAGTGTTCCAAACGAGCACCAGCATTAAGTTAAAAAAAAAAAAAAAGGCAAGCACTGTATATCATGCTTTCATGGCTCTCACATTATAGTATTTAATAAGCCAATAGTGCTGTTAAATATTTAGTAAAGGTTCCCTCATAACCCTACCATCTATTCAAATGGGATTTTAAGACATTTTTGCAGCACGAAAGTAAAAATGATGTTGAAGAACTTGAAGCAGTTGTAGCGTGGCATGTTTTCTAAATGAAGTGTGGGGTAATGTGGTACAAATGAGTTCAGCAGATTCACACCTACAAAATACCTCAATCAATTCACATTCTTTGGATTAAGGATGCAAACTGGCTTTCATTTTGTCATTGTTGAGTCAAAGTGCTTTGGGGATTATTTACTAACATGACATTATAGCACGTCACAAAAAATATATAAAAGAAGACCTTAACTATGATTATTCTAAGCTGTCCTAACATCACTCGAGCTTTATAATAAATGTTTTCTCTTTTTTACTGAGTAGGGGGAGGGGAAGAAAGAGAGATGAGGGAAATTCAATTTATAGCCCGTTCAGAGGATATTCTCACATCAAATTGGGGTACAGTACATTGAGTCCTTTTAGCCTCTATTTTGAGTCTGCTGTAGCAAATATCGAATATTAGATATTGTTGTACACATTGGTATGATGCATAATGGATCATCTTTATCAGTTTTTTTCTTATAGTATTTGATAGTTATCCAAATAGCGATAATTGTTCTTTTAATCAGGAATACAAATTGGTTTCTAGGAGCCTTACGCACAAATATTGCCAGTAAATACGATGCTGACTTCATTACTGTCATTATGTTGGTAGGTTTGAATTCACATTTAAACCTTTCAGTGCTTAATAGTATTATTAGTGTTGAAGGTGTAAAGATAAAGACTGGTAGTTTGTTGGGATCCATACGAAATGTGTGTTTGGTTCTTCTAGGAGCCCCTTTGCTAGACTTTAATTTTCCCCCTGTTTTATATGCAGCCAGTGACCACAGTATTCATTCAAACTGCACAGACACACATCTCATCTGTAAAACACGGCTTACTGATCGTATTTGCTATTTGTATTCTCAGAAGAAGAAACACAGGATTCATCATGATAGGGTGGAAATACATTTTGTTTTGAGATTATGTATACCACGTATGTGTTCATATCAAGAATTTCATAATAAAGAGTGGGTAAAGGAGAGAGCTTTAGGTGCCTGTGAAGCAAAGGGAGGAAAAGTAAAATGGGGTCGCATATAGGTGTGTTTAATATGCAATGCTTGATGTATGTTGACCTCAGGTTACAAGAGTAGAAAATCCCATTTTCCAGTTTGTTTCAAATGTACTAAAAATGCTGCTTCAGTTGCTTTATGCTACTCACATTGGGAAAGGTGCTTATACTGTGATAATTATCATCAAGGAATATTAATGCGTTCAGCATTTGTAACCCAAAAACTCATTATAGCTTAAGCTGTGCATCATCTGTGAAGAGAGAACTTTGCCAGAATTTGCTCTTCACAGGGGTTGCCTCCTGCTTGCTGCGGAGTGGTCAGAGTACTGCAAGAGGTCACTTAGGCTATTTTTGAAAGCTGAAGTTTTGCAATTTTTGAATCACTACCTTCTGTCTAAAGAGTTTATCATTCTTGCCTCAAAATGTCCTCCTTCTAATTGAATGCCTAGTAAAATGCAAACAATAATAATAATATTAAAGAAATAAGAGGTAGCTGTATCTCATTATGTAGCATCCAAGAAGGTCAGTGCATGCATTCCGTATCAAGATAATTGAAGTATTCGTGTCTTCTCTTCTGTCATTGAGCAAAGGGATTCATTTACACCAGTTTCCTTAATGCAGGTGCCCTTGGGTTTCAGATAGAAATGCCCCCACTGGGGCTGCACTTTACAGCCCTCTGGCTGGAAATTGTGTAAATAAGACTGCAGGGTCAGCCTTCCTTTTTCGGCAGCAGTGTCCGTAATTAGTCTGTGACAGTCTTTCCTATGAGCCTGATCTGTTCCTGGGATCATTTGTCACACATCTAAGACGTCTCTCTAATGCATAGATAGACATTTTTGTATGTTTGTTTAAAACCATTCTCTAGAGGGATATTGACATGATGGGAACTAGAATCTCCGGGTGTGTCAAGAATCCTATAACTTAATCTGATTAAAATAGCTGGTTAGGCAGCTCCCCTTATAAATTATAGGTGGTTAGTTTCCTAAGAACATTGTGCTCTCACCTGTAGTGGACAGATTGTTGAAAGGGAACTGTGTGCCTGTGATATTTTTGCGTGATTAAATCCCATTATTTTTCCCCCACTGATCCATTGCTTGTCATTTCCCATAAGTAACATTGCTCCGTGCTGCACGCTCTGGTGTGTGTAGGCCAGGCAGAGAGCACAAACACTTCGTGCTATCAGGCTGTCTGGCTTTGCAGGACTGCTGTGTTTCTGAGGTCAAATTGTGAACCTGGCCTTGCTCCTGGGAGGGCTAGAAAAATATGTTTCATAACTTCCCATAGACCTAAGCGAAGAGTAGGGAGGAAAAACATGAAGCCCATAGGCTCAGTTTAGATGAGCTGAAAGGTTGGAATTCATCAAGCAGGAGAGCTGACTGTTGTTTAGGAGCCTTCCTCACTGTGAGGGATTACAGCCGTGGGTGCAGAAACCATCCTCACCGAGGCCTTTGGGGGCTCAGGTAATCATTCAAATAGCCCGGCAGGCACAGACACACACGTTGATAATCTGGAGTAAACCTGCTGAAATAGGAATTTACTTACCTGTTAAAATCACTTACATGAAGCAATACTGATAGAATGAAGACCCTGAATTCAGTGTAGATATTGCAGACTGGTTCACTGAAAGCAATTTGTTTTGTTGTTGTTGTTGTTTGGTTTTGAATGGGACAGAACCTTTATTTTATGCGGCAGAGCATTAATGCCACAAAATGGATGAATGTCCTGAACCGGAGACAGGTTCTCAATGGTTTTGGGCTAGAATACTGACAGTGTGGCGGAGAGATACAGTGGGAGCAGATCTTCCATGAGGATGTAAACTTAATAATCTTTATGAATTTTGAGTAACTCATAACTCCACTTCCTCACCCAAAGAAGCATTGTGAAAAGATTGCTTCTAAATCCTTCAGACATTCTCTGCACTTATGATAGATGCCATCCTCTTTACCTGGAGGCGTTGGAAACGAATGTGGGTTTTTTTTTCTTTTTTGCAAGAGATAAAAATGTATACTTTAGAAGGAGCAAATTGTATTTTCATGTTTAAGTTCACTATTTGCACTTGATGTGGTGAAATCCAAATGTGAAGAATTGCTTTTGATATTATTTCTGTGTCTCCTGAATCACAGGACTGCTGCATTATCATGCTGAAGTGATACTGAAAACCTAGAAGTTGTATAACATTGCATTCTATGTCCAGGTTGTTTGGGCTAACTGTAATTTCTTTAATTATTGAAACAATTTATTTTACCCCACTAATGATACATTGATAAAATTGTGTGTACTTCTGTGTCTTTTAGGAAAAAAATTATAATCTTCCAAGTGTCATGGGTTTATTTAGGGGCAAAAAAAGAGCTTTCATTTCTAAATGAAAAGGTAGTTTTAACTTTCTCTAAAAAGTTTGTTTTACATAATCTATATTTTGAACTCACATGTTATAAAGTAAAATGTAAAGATGTACATTCAGAGATCTTAAATTGTATGACTGATTTCTGAATACTAATTCAAGTTTTCTCTTGGTAACTATGGTTTTCTATTTTTTATGGTCTTTCTCTAAAAGTAATTTTTATAGTT
>NC_059143.1:17840002-17845002 GCF_020740605.2 Lemur catta | reverse complement strand
TAGTCTCTTGAGTCTTGACTGCAATTTTAGAGTTGGAACAAAAGTGATTCTTTTTCTTGTTGTGTTGCCAGGATTACTGTATCTACAGTACCGGCAAGTTTCGTTGGGTGAGTCTGTGTGTCCACGAAGGTGGAGGGAGAACCACGCTTTGTGACCCTGTGCAGCTGCTGAGCTGCAGAGCGAGCATGCTTTTCCCGGGGCCTCCGAAGGCTCCTGAACCAATCCACCTGCCTCTCAAAATAAGCGGCAGTTCATTATTTATACTAGCTTGAGTCCTGGGTCCCCTTATGAGTAGAGACTAATGTTCATGTGGAATGGAGTGATATAATGTGTAATGATTTTTTGATATGAATTTCCACCCCCTGGAGACGGCAGCAGCTTCACTGTAGCCACCTGACCAGGGTGGAGAGATCTAAAAAGCTAATATGTTGTCTCTGCGATAGTTTCTGAGTTCTCGAGAGGAGACTGTCACAGAGAAGTGTTAATCCCAAAAATGTCCTTCAATGTTTGCTCAGAAAATAATTGGTCAGCTGATTGGCTTGGTTTCTTAAATTACAGAAAGGTACACATATAGGTGAGTGTTCTCATTTTAAATCGATTGTTAGAATAATTGTGATGTTGTTTCACAAAGAAATCAAGTTGATGCGATCCCTTGCAAAACATAAAAATGACAGTCTTTTTAATATGTTAACTCTAGAGTTAATTAGTTCCCTGTATTTCGCTGTTTCAGAAAACATACCTTTTGCTAGATAAAATGAAAGCAATGAATCTTAGATACACTGTGAGAGGAATGGTATTTCACAGAGTTTTAGCACTGAAGGAAGGAAGGAAAGAATAGGAGAATTAATGAGTTAGATTTAAAAATTGGATTATTAATCTGACAAAATATTTCCAATGTTTGAATGGGATGTCCTATGTCAAAAAAAACCAGACTATAAAAACTGCTTTTTTCTTAAATTTTCTTTGCTTTTTTCCCCTTATTGCTATTGCATAACTTCCTTTTATATTTTTCCCATCCTGTTTTATCTCTTGTTTCCACCTGCAGCCAAGTTTCAATTATCCCTACTCATGCTAGTAAGCATGGGTAATCTAAAACACTTTATACAAATGATATTTATAAAAACTCCCACGTACTATCGTAGATCAGAGCAACATTTACAGCTCTTATAGCCCAACTTGAGAAGGGCAGTAGGAGGGTTTGCCCTAAAAAGGCGGGGTGACAAAGGAACCTTTTCCCAGAGTTTACTTCTTACCAGAAAGCAGCCTTGGGAATGGTTGGCTACAAAAGAATTTAGCAGGGATTGGAGGGGAGAAAGGCTTGGGGTGGCATGTGTGATGAGGAAAAGGTGTCCAGGTCAGAGGGATTATGCACAGTTCAAATAATGTGTGAGGATAATCAGGAAGTGCCTGCATCCCGGCCTCCTTGGGGGCTCATCAAACCAGCACCTATCCCCTGATTAACCTATGCATTCCATCAGCCATGTAAATTAGCACAGGCCCACTAGCCCTGGGCCTGGCAGGAATCAAGCTGTGGGAATGTACATATTTTAATAAAAATTGAATATATGTCCCACAGCATCACGCTAGGACTCAATCGGGTTTATCATTCTCCCTGGCACCTAATGCATTATTGCTAATTATTAAATCTGGTCAATGTGGGAAAGAGAATGGAACATCTTGTGACAAGATTTTTGTATAACCATCTGCATACTTCTGTTACATGGTGTGAAAAGATCTAAGTAAAAAGCACCATGCAACTTCAGTTCCTCGATATTTTTATTCATACAACTTTAGGATAGCTGCCTAGTAGTGGGGGATTTTATAGGTATGGGTGGATATGACATGCCACATCCTTGAGTAAGCATCATAATTCATGTTCAGAGCTTGGTTGGGATGACCATGTAACCCAGGAAAGATAGCTGAGACTTTAGGGAAAGATTTAGGAGCAAGCGGAATATGCCACAACTAAGAATGGAAATGGAAGTAAAGAAACTCTCTTTCCATTTATATTTGAAGTTTTTGTTTAGCATGTCAGCTTTGTATGCATTCTCTTTCATGTCTTATCTACTGTAAAACGCATTTAGTAATGTCTATCACCACAGTACCTGGGTGCTTAGGAACTAAAAAGTGCTTTAAGAATGCAATTTGAAGACTGATAAATCAGGTCTGTTTAGCTCAGGGGAAAGAAAAGCTAAGTGGGATTTAGTAGAAGGGAATAATATTCCTAAAAGGAAATCAGTTTGATGCCAGTAAGCTTTTTGAAGTAGAAACTAATTTGAAAGCATGGAGGTCATGACTGAAACGGAGGACAGGACTGGACTACCCCATGTTAGCAGTTGGAGGGGACGTTTCTTCACACACAGTAGATGGAATATAGAAGAGCTTGCCAACATCAGCAGTCGAAAGGCTCAGGGAGCTAGTCGAGTTTTTGGAAAGTACAGCATACTGGGGTAGAGCCACCAGCAGCATTTTAGAAGCTAATCCTGGGAGGCAGGAGAAATATATTTATTAAATGTCTGTTATAATTTCAGCCCTAAATGAGTACGTGGTTTTCCTCT
Organism: Lemur catta; assembly: GCF_020740605.2. Lineage (NCBI taxonomy): Eukaryota > Metazoa > Chordata > Mammalia > Primates > Lemuridae > Lemur > Lemur catta. The sequence continues at coordinate 17,842,444 of NC_059143.1, read as the reverse complement.
CCAACTTTAAATATCCTAGTGTATCTGTATTGTCACTCTCTAAATTTGAACTTTAATATCAAGAAAAAATTAATCATCTTTCCAATTAAAACAAATAATGCGTGTACTCGCTACCTCTTCCTCCCCAGCCCCTCTCCAAAAGGAATCATATCATATGGTGTATGTCAACTTCTGTGCTGTAACACTTGAGGGGAGATAAAGAACATAACACTTCATTACAGGGAGACAAGTTATAGTTTTTGTTTCATGTGGAACGTTTAGGAGTGGAAGCTTGACAGTAAATTCTAGCAAAATCTACCCTGCCAGAATGCCATGATTGTTCTTCATTCATTTTAGCATAAGGTTTAATTATTTGCTGATTTTTAATACCAGTCAGTCATTCTTAGCATCATTGAATTAACTCTGAACCCTATATCAGTAAAGAGCCTTATGTTGCCCCATTTTATTGTAACAGTGCAATACAGATTAAAACTGCATCTGTTAAGATTATATTGTGTATTTGGATTTCAGGAGACAGAAGCACAATAGTCTCATGAATATAACGGTTGGAGCCAATAACCTGTAACCAATCGCATACTTTTTCTATTGCAAAATCTGAACTAGTAAGGATTACGTTTTGGAAAGGATTATAAATCTGTCACCACTAATCTAATCTTTATAGTGGCTTTGTAACCAGTTAGGGACTAAAGATCATTACTTCTCTTGCTCTGATTTTAATCATAACACATATTTGATATTTCATAACTTTCTTTTGTTCCATCGGCACGTGCATTATGAAGTGTACAACATTAATAAATAGAGGCATAATGAATGTGACTAATTGATTTTGGCAGTCAAAGACTGGCATACTTTTTATACAACAGGGAATCCTTTCAAAGAAGCTTAACTGCTATTGAGAACAAGTCTTCGATGCAGTAATGGTTTCTAATTTGGATTGTGAAGTGAGCAGAACACAGTTATTCCTAGTTCCTCACCACTTAGTTTTTTTGTTGTTTTGTTTGAAACTCTCATTTGTCAGATTCTGATTCCCCTAAATAAAACTTTTATGTTTTGGTATACACATGGGTTCTGCAGCACAATTATGAATGCAATTCTTTTAAGTTGTCTGTTTGTCAAAACTAGAGGTATGTGACATAGACAAGATGCCACAGCCTTTCCCTCTCCCTGTTTTTCATCCCTTCTAGCTCTATTTTCTTCCCCCCGACTTTCTAGTACTGGAATCAGATTGTCCCAGTGAAAAATGCAGTGACTTATTTGGACACAAAACAAGTTTATTAACTTATAAACACAAATGCCAAAATATAGCTTCTAATAGATATTAGTGAAAATTAATTCCTTGAAACTCCAAGGGAAAAACAGGCCTGAATTGTATGATCAGTCTTACCTTTAAAAGCGTGAATGGCCTTCAAAACCAATTTTACCTCCTTTATAAAATCTTTAAACACTAAATTATATTACACAGCTGCAATTTAACAGTGGACATGAGATCCAATTGGGTGTCGCTGAAGCATTAATCAACTAAGTGTCATTACAGATAGTTAACAACTCATGTGTTAAGCTTTGTCATTTGAAACCAGAGATAGTGTGTACCAACAGACTCATCACTCAGTGTGGTCAAAGTGATTTAGGAGGACAAAGAAGGACAACTAAGGGTTAAGGGTTTACAAGGACTAAAATTTATATTAAAAATAACTTCTGGCTTTGTAGCCTGGCTCCACAGAAGGACGAAGGTGTTGTGTTTAGCTGCAATTAGGAAGAACTCTAATGGGAAGTCAGTCATTTCCAAGCACAGGGCAATTGATTTTCTACCAATCGGATTAGGGAATGGGGTGCTCCAAGTCGATCGTGTCATCATTTCTGAAGTCATATTAAATCTGGTCATTAGTTCTGACACTTCAGGTTAGTGAAGATTTTCCAAACACTGTGATGATAGGAGCTAGAAAGACCATGTTGTGACCTGAGCATTGAATGCCACCTTTGATTGCTGTTATTAAATGAGATAAGTGAGTTTTCCTTAAAAAAAAAATGAAAACTGCCTCTTTTAACGTCCGTGTCTTAACTGAGATAATGCTAGTTCTACTGCCTGTGAACTCTTGATAAGGCTTTAAAATTGGAATAATGTTCATTAGGAAAGATGACACCCTAAATCAATGTTTACTGTATCATTCACAAAATGGTTAGGTAGCAACACACTTTGTTTCCTTCAGAAAAGCCCTAATAAGATGCAGAAGTATCGTATGATTGCAGTCTAAGCGACTCATACACACTGAGGAAAAACAGTGATGATTTATAAGGACATTATTTGTAGATCAAGATTAACCTTCGGATCTCTTATTTCATTCTTTTAAAACCACTAATCCAGTTACTTTAAGCATATTCCACCTCTCTCCACACTTTGGTCTTCACCCTCATTTCAGTGTCCTGGAAACAAGTTTAGGACAA